>NC_084734.1:59416608-59716608 GCF_033978785.1 Entelurus aequoreus | reverse complement strand
GACATTAAGTGTTTTGTGCTTCACACCTCATTGTGTGCTTCCTTTGGTGAGTTTCCACGAGGCCCAAGCCTCGCTTTCTTGCCAGCCTGCCTTTTTGTTTTTGGTAATTTTTTCATTTTTGTGTGTTGGTGCTCCGAGAGAGCTTCCTTCCTTGTGTCGCAATAAAAACTATTTCTGACTGCACCTGCAAAGATGTCATCACATTTTGGAGCAACAGTTTCTTATTTGTTGTTTTTTGTAATGAAATCCATCAATAGGGCCAGCTGGCAAATCTTGCCTCATTGTGCCCTTGCAATACAACAGATTGTTACGAACATGCGTTACTGATGTCAACAAATATTACCTAATATTACATCATTTTGTTAACCTGCTTTCTTGCCAGCCTTACTGTAAGTACACACCCACATACATTACTACTAAAAATACTATAATACTGTACAGGGTGATTAAAAAATAATACGCCAAAATGATCACTCCATATTTCAAAACTGTAAAACAATAGACAACCTGGCTTGAACACATGTGTTGCACATAACTTCGAGTATTTATTTCATGCTTTACCACCGCCAGCACGGACAACATCAAGACGATATGAGAAGTCCTCTCAAACGCGCCCCAGGATGTTGCGATCCTCCGTGTTGATTGCTGCTGTTATCTCTCTCTTACTCCCCACCCCCGGCGACCGGGGCAATGGATGTCGAATGGATCTAGTTAATAGTGTGAGAGTCCAGTCCATAGTGGGGCCAGCAGGGGGTCATCTTGAGTGGAGACAGGTCAGCAGTGCAGAGACGTCACCAACTGATGCACAGATGAGAGGTCCACCACGGGTCCCGACTTTGAACAGCTAGCTCTTCATCTGTGGTCACCCAATAACCTCTCCACGCAGGCTGAGCAGAAAAGAGAGACGGCAGATCAACTGGTCTAAAAGGGGGGAATATTTAAAGGCTAGTGTATACAAATGAGTTTTAAGATGGGACTTAAATGCTTTTACTGAGGTAGCATCTCTAACTGTTACCGGGAGGGCATTCCATAGTACTGGAGCCCGAATAGAAAACGCTCTATAGCCCGCAGACTGTTTTTGGGCTCTGGGAATCACTAATAAGCCGGAGTTCTTAGAACGCAGATTTCTTGCCGGGACATATGGTACAATACAATCAGCAAGATAGGATGGAGCTAGACCGTTTAGTATTTTATACGTAAGTAGTAAAACCTTAAAGTCACATCTAAAGTGCACAGGAAGCCAGTGCAGGTGAGCCAATAGAGGCGTAATATGATCAAACTTTCTTGTTCTTGTCAAAAGTCTAGCAGCCGCATTTACATGACTACATGATTACATAACCACAACGGTGAAACTCCTGTATCAAATGATCATTGGTTAAGTCTACTACAATGCTTTAGTTCTGAATGAATGCATAATGATTTTTGAATCACCCTTGTATATTATAATCAAGACCATATAAAACACAGTTGTAGTATTTTACATAATTAAAAAAAGAGCCGTATAGGGGATATTAAGCTGTGGAGTGAGTAAATGAGGACCCAGAAGCTGTTTAACGTTGCAGGAAGTTCAATGACAGAAGATTGCTGTGCGCAGTTTCACTCTGTTTATATCCACTGACAGCATAGGAATCTGCTTCACTTCAGTGTGTGTGTGTGTGTGTGTGTGTGTGTGTGTGTGTGTGTGTGTGTGTGTGTGTGTGTGTGTGTGTGTGTGTGTGTGTGTGTGTGTGTGTGTGTGTGTGTGTGTGTGTCTTTTTAGTCCTCCCATATTGTCAAAGCAGGAAGAGCAGTGATTAGTGGTGTCTCAATTAGAACAATGTGTACAGGTGTGCTGTCTCCGGCTGCCATCCCCCTCCTCTCTCTGCTCTGTAACTCTGCTGTCGTGGCTGCTGTAAGTCCAGTAGAAGCCATAGTGTTGGCTACTTGGAAAATGTAGTGAGCTAAGTTACAAGCTAGTCTACATTAAATGTAGCTTTACTACACTGAAGCTACCCACCAGAGAAAGGTAGCCAAGATCAGATGCAATGAAATGGCTGAACAGGTAGATAGATGTTTAATAGTAAATACGTAGATAACAACATCAACACTATTTTTAAAGGTCTAACGTATATGATCAACAAAACTGTGTGACAAACAGACCAGATCATTTGTTGATTTGAGTAAAAGTAACCTTTGTATTACCTATTAGAGTAGTATACATGGATCTATCTGTCCGTGTTTGTTTAGTAGTGTATTTATTAGCCCCATTTTGTACTATTGCCATAATCTACAGGGATATTGAATTATTCATTTAAAGGGCACTATGGTGATTTTTTCTGACTTAAAAAAGTGTGTTGGATATTCATGTTAAACAATGCCAAAGCATCAAATCTGAAGGTTCATGCAATGAGCTTGCACACAGTTTCTGGGGCCTCTGAATTTGTGTTTTACAATATTTTTTAAACCGGGGGCTATTTGCAATGTCACAGACTGACGGACGTACTTATGTGGGCAGCCTTGTACGTGTTGTCTGCCAGCCTCCTCCCCCTCTGTTGCCTGCAGACTGCCGTGTCTTCCCTTCTTGTCTCATGCTCTCCCGCCTGCTCTGATGTCTAGAAATACTTCAGTGTTTATTTGTCTACGACAATGTACACGTGCTACTGAATTATTTAATGTTAATGTTTCGTTAGCAAATGTGAATTGAAGTGAATTATATTTATATAGCGCTTTTCTCTAGTGACTCAAAGCACTTTTTACATAGTGAAACCCAATATCTAAGTTACATTTAAACCAGTGTGGGTGGCACTGGGAGCAGGTGGGTAAAGTGTCTTGCCCAAGGACACAAAGGCAGTGACGAGGATGGGGGAATATGATTAATTAGTATCGCGATACTATACCAATACCAATATACCGTACAACCCTAGTACACGCACACCTTTAGTAGATCAGGTCCTAAATTAGTCATTCCACTGAATTGGTGCTGTTTGCTTGTCGTAACGCTCTCAAAATAAACTACATTTTCTATATTTTTTTCCAACTTCAAATGTGATCATACAAATACTGAACTAAGAATGTCTATTAGCCCATAACATAACATACACATAAGACACAAAAATAAGTGTGGTTGGAATATCATTGAATGTTCAGAAAACATACTTATTTTTGGCCTTCCCATGGCCTGCAGAGGTCCACTCCCACATCCTGTAGACCCTGTGACTACAGGGACTTGTTCAAAGGGGCTCATGTGTATTAACATGTTAGAGTACCAGGACTGAGTGAAAGCCAGGGACACAAATAAAGTGTGGACTCTAAATAAATTGTTTAGAGTTTTTCGGGATGAGGAGTAAGACAAACGTGTAGAAATTTACAACATTTCTGAAGGATTTAAATCAGGGGTGTCATACTCATTTTAGATGGGGGGGCCACATGGAGAAAAATCTACTCCCAAGTAGGCTGCACTGGTAAAATCACGGCACGATAACTTAAAAATAAAGACAACTTTAGATTGTTTTCTTTGTTTAAAAATAGAATGTGAGATGTCTCTGTCTCGGGTTCCTCTTGGACCACCGGGGAAGGCACATCACTCTCTGATGTGGTTTTTACAATTGTTTTTAATTTCCTTACACAAGTCTCTCTTTGGCTTTACACATCTCTCTTTGGCTTTTTCAGCTCTTCGCACATACAATGTCTCTATTGGGCTTTTCAGCTCTTCTCACATATAATGTCTCTTTTTGGCTTTTCAGCTCTTCTCACAAATAATGTCTCTCGTTGGCTTTTCAGCCCTCTTCTCCAGTGTCCTTTCTTCCGTGCTTCCCAGCTCCGCTCCCCTCATGGTCTCTGACGCTGCTAATAAAGGAACAGGTGATTAAATAACTCGTTCCAGCTGAGCCATCCACTCACCTGTCTGCTCCTTCATGGCCGGCCCCCGCACACACCCCGCCCGCAGGGAACGCGCGAACCACGCCCCTCTCCACATAGAACAAGCACATTCTGAAATTGTACAAACCATAATGTTGTTGTTTTTTTGTTTTGTTTTTTACAATTACCTGTTGTGGTTAATAGTATATATACATTTATATATATATATATATATATATATATATATATATATACATATGTCTTAATTAGATTATCCAAAAAATAGTGCTCGATACCGTGGTAGAGCGTAATATGTATGTGTGGGGAAAAAATCACAAGACTATTTCATCTCTACAGGCCTGTTTCATGAGGGGTTTCCTCAATCCTCAGGAGATGAAATAGTCTTGTGATTTTTTTCCCACACATACATATATATATATATATATATATATATATATATATATATATATATATATATATATATATATATATATATATATATATATATATATATATATATACATATATATATATATATATATATATATATATATATATATATATATATATATATATATATGTATATATATATATATACATATATATATATATATATATATATATATATATATATATATATATGTATATATATATATATACATATATATATATATATATATATATATATATATATATATATATATATATATATATATATATATATATATATATATATATATATATATACAAATTATGTGATAATGTTCATCAGTCAAGTCATTGGTGTTAATTCTCAATCTATCAAGATAAAAAAAATTATATCAAAATCAAATTACAGTATGTTATTTATGTAGTTTGATCATTTTCCTCGACTGATGTACTAACATCATGTGGTTTATTTTGTACATATGTAGCATCATCTACAAAGAATTGCTATTGCGACATCCAGTGGATACATTTATAACAGCTGTTTCTTTCATTCAAAAATGTCAGGTTGATTTTTATACTTAGAAAAGTCCTCCCACAGGCCGGATAAAACCTGTTTGCGGGCCTGATCCGGCCCTCGGGCCGTACGTTTGAAACCCCTGATTTAAATGATTATGTTTCATGGCATGCAGTCAAATTTTAGAAAGTTTGGGCAGTCATCAAATGTTCAAGGTACAGCGGTTGAAATTCATCTTTTAATGTATGTTTATTAAGTATGCAATCGGATCAGTGTGCAGGAAAAACATTTGAACAGTTGCTTTGATGGTTCATGTATACACTTTATTTAATAAAGACGCAAAATGGCACACATTCAACTACTGATGGCCAACAGGCAAATGTTTCTTGTGTTCCCAATTTAATTAGGGAGTAATTTCTCATCAATTATTTCATTCCACTTTAGAATTACCTGTATGAAAGAAAATCAAATTAAACTTTGTTTTGTCATAGTGTTCATCTGTAAGCTATATATTTGCACGATACACTTTATTTGTGCATAAAATGTAAACATTTTTTAAGTTTGCTTAGCTATAAGGTGTTCTACCACTCAAAAGGAAGTCATAAGACACAAGAGAATGCACACAATGTATTGTGCTTTACTGCCCCCTACAGCCAAGCCCGCGCTATGACATGCCAAAGACAGAAATTAACTACCGCAAGGGTCTCTAAAGTCTGTTTCTTACTTAGACTGAACAAACTTGCCTGAAAATAACAATAATACTGAGGGGGCGTGGTTTGATGGATATACAAGTTATATAAACACATGGGAAACAGTTTGGTAAATAATTTTTTTGTACGACATTACAATAATGAAATAAATGCTCTGGGTTTTCAAGGTTGCATGATGATTTAGTTTAATGTTTACCACTTATGTCATGACTGGGGATTCAAACCATGACTCCTGGAACAAAAGACTGAACTTTGACCTAATGCCTCACCAGAGGTTGATCAACGCTCAGCCTTGATAGTTTGACGATACCGATATTAATCCCATACGACATCAGCAGGAGTCTTGGTACATTTTATTAAGTTGTAATAATGTGATCAAGTGAACTTAGTGAGAGAACAACGGTAGTACATTCTTCACTCACACTATCAATTTAGGAACCTATAAAAGATGTATGCTTTTGAAGTGGTGTTCATTTTGTATTTTTGGCGACTCATAGTGGTCACAATAATTCATTAAATTAAAGGGGAACTGCACTTTTTATTTTATTTTGCCTATCCTTCACAATCATTATAGGAGATGATAGGATAGGACTTTATTGTCACATATATATATATATATATATATATATATATATATATATATATATATATATATATATATATATATATATATATATATATATATATATATATATATATATATATATATATATATATATATATATATTTATTTTTTATTTTTTATTTTTTTTACCCACAAGATAGCGCTGCTGTAGTGGCTGCTGGTTGAAGGAGCTCTTTTGTATTCTCCTTCTGCTTGTGTTCTTGATGTTTCCCTCTTGTTTTCATGTATTTTTTAGCCTTTTGGTTCTGGCCCTTTCAGGACTGTGCCTTTTCGTGACTTCTGCTGTGCTTTTTGGTGCATCCTGGTGAACTTTTGGATCCACCTTGGTAGAGCCTTTTGGCCATGGCCATGTTAGAACCAGACACCAGCTGCTGAGTCTCTTTCACACCAGAGTCCGCATGGAGAGACAGGAGGTTCCAGAGGAAATGCGAAAGAAGTGACGGGGCTGCGGAGCTGGCGTTTGGCGTCGGGATGGAAGAGCTTCACGGAGCCCTGGTTGAATGAGCATGTATCGGACAACATGGTCTCCTTGGACGGATTCTCGCTCATCCGTGCGGACTGGACATTGGCCAAGAGCTAGTGGGCAGCCTGGAAGGAAGTCGGCTTTCTAGGTTGCTTTATTGGGTCTGTTCCTGTCTCTATAGCCATGCTGCCCCGCACCCCAGCAGACGATGGTGTAGCGCACATCAAAGGTCACCACAGTATTTATGAGTGTGGAAATTGTGTTTTTGTTGTTGTTATTTGTCTGTGTACGGTGCAGTCGTACAGTATGTGCACAATATTTATGATTTATTGCTCGTTTCTTGTTTTTTTTGTCGTGTTTTGCTTTTGTGGCTGTGTGTAGGGACGGTGCTGCTGAAGTGGCCACTGGTTGTATCAGCTTTGCTCTTTTAATGTCTTTTATGTCCTTTACGTTCGTTAATGTTTCCTACAAGGAGACTAGTAATAAAATCTATCCTATCATATCCTATACTTGTTTATATTGACAAATGTGGTGTTTTGGACTACAATATTGTTCAATGAAGGACACTTACTATGTTTGTCTAGCTTCTTTGCTATTGTGTGCTTCGCTGTTGTGTAGCTACTCACTCCTATAGTAGCCTATAGCCTACCGTGTTTACTTTTTGTAAATGACTTGACTAAAATAGAGGAAAGAGCAACCTTGTGTGGTCATTTGAGGACCTTTAGATATCAACTGGCTGTCCATCTTTGCACAAGTAAACATGCTGCAGCACTGCATGTATCGGAGATTTTAGATGCAACTTTTTTTTTTTTGCTGATACCAGACCGATTACCATATCAGATTAGGACACCCCATTCATGAGTATTTAAAATTCTGTTAATACACAAATTAATTAAAGGATCACATGCATAGACTCCTGCCATCTGTTTCATGGAGTGATCCTTTGCAACCATGTGAGTGAGATTTGGTAACTTGAATAGTGTTTTCAGGAATGGACTTGTTTTTTTGCTTAATGACGTAGAACTTACGCTACAACGTCATGACATGCACCATGAAAACAACTCTGGAACAACCAACGCAAACTTGTTTTGCTGCTTACGTGAATAATTTACAGGGACGTGGTCACACATCCTGGGACCCTTCACCTCATTACAGTGTACAAGGACCACACAATATTTGGCCTTCTGTGTATGACAGTGAGATGTTGTGCTTTTACATTTGAGTTATGGATATCTTGGGTTACTCTAGAATAGTACATCTCCTGTTTACAGTTTCACAATTCAACATGTCCAAAAAGGAGTAGATAAAAACAGATATTTAATCCTACCCCTTCTTTGTTTCACAGCAATTACTAATCATCTGTTTACTTTCTGTGTTCAAAATATAACAATTTACCAATTTTTCAAAAGTACCTAAACCACCAAAGTCCTGCGAGAAACAGTAGGCCAAAATTCCAAACAGTAACAATGACAAACTGTAGTCTTTTTCTCCAAAATGAAACCATGAAATTAGAAAATGCACGGTTACTTTGTGTCATGGATGTACAGTAAATGATTGTAATTATAATGGTAGTCAATGGAGACTCCTATTGACAACAATTATAAACTTCTAAGTAGGGATGTCCGATAATGGCTTTTTGCCGATATCCGATATTCCGATATTGTCCAACTCTTAATTACCGATACCGATAGCAACCGATACCGATATATACAGTCGTGGAATTAACACATTATTATGCCTAATTTGGACAACCAGATATGGTGAAGATAAGGTCCTTTTTTTAAAAATTAATAAAATAAGATAAATTAATTAAAAACATTTTCTTGAATAAAAAAGAAAGTAAAACAATATAAAAACAGTTAGTAATTAATAAAAATTAGTAAAATTAACTGTTAAAGGTTAGTACTATTAGTGGACCAGCAGCACGCACAATCATGTGTGCTTACGGACTGTATCCCTGCAGACTGTATTGATATATATTGATATATAATGTAGGAACCAGAATATTAATAACAGAAAGAAACAACCCTTTTGTGTGAATGAGTGTGAATGGGGGAGGAAGGTTTTTTGGGTTGGTGCAATAATTGTAAGTGTATCTTGTGTTTTTTATGTTGATTTAATTAAAAAAAAACGATACCGATAATTAAAAAAACGATACCGATAATTTTCAATATTACATTTTAAAGCATTTATCGGCCGATAATATCGGCCATCCATGCTTTTCCATGTTTCCATCTGTTTTGTCATGTAGAATGATGTCTGGAGCACACGATAGTTTCATATGTTTGTCTATAGTTAGACTTCAAGTCCTTGCAATCAAGGCCTTAAGTTTAAAGCTCCAGGTGAAATCCTTGCATTCACTTTTTGCGTGTAAAACGTGTTCTGATTGTATATTTAAAGTGTATTACTTTTGTTGTTTGAAATGTAACACTACTGCTGTATTCCTGGTCAGGTCTTCCTTGCAAAATCATGTCCCGTTGGGACAAAACCTGGATAAATAAAAAAGTACAGTAGCGTTTTCGTCATTTTCTCTGCTTGCCTTTCTCCGTCTGAATTATGAAGACAGGTTTATGATTGATGTCATTAATTAGCAGACCACTCATTTTACTGTTATCAATATCAATAGTTGATATAGTGTGACATACAGGACTCAAAAAAAATGTTATGGCTATTTCAAGATGCACAGTAGTAGGGAGGCACTTAAAGGAAAATGGGCTGCATGGTCAAGTCGCTATAAGAAAGAGATTATTGCTACAAAGCAGCCCACTTACAATAAACCAAACAGAACAAAGGCTGTTGATGAATAAACTGCGCTGTGGACCGACTGACTGCTTATTACAGATGGGAATCGAAAACCGGTTCTTGTTCAGAACCAGTTTCCTTTGTATCAATTAATTGGAACCGCTTGCCGTTTTCTCAAGCGGTTGGTTCTCTTCTCAATTCTTCTGGGTGGGGATGACGTCATTACTCAACGTGTAGTGACGTCAGATCGCAAAATGGCTGTGCCCGGGCTCAACAAACGCTCTGAAGTTGACAACATTTTACTAGAAAAGATTGCAACAGCGCTACTTGTAATAATTATAAGGCTAGTTCATCAAGAGGAGAACATATGAGCAATATGATGAAACATTTGAACACACAGCATGCAATAATTATAAATGAAAGTCATGTTTTTACCACTCCTATCTAATTCCAGCAGCAGTAATGCTAGCACGTCATCTGAACACAACAGGTACTAACTAACACCGTCTATCATGTTAGCGCTATTATTTGTTAAATTGAAATGAATGCCTTCTCATTTAGATGATGACGAGAGACAGATTCTGACTAGCTCCAAGGCGAGCAGCTCCAGTTTACGTCTGCCGCTAGACGAATGTCACCGAGCAGCGACTAAGTTTGTGGTCAGAAGTTTGCATTTTCGGTAGGTGAATGTTCAATTTTAGACAGGTAAAAGTTGCATGTTTTCCTGCAACCAGATTTTCTCTCAGTCATTTTATTATACAGGTGAAACTCATAAAATTAGAATATGGTGTAAAAGATTAAGATTAAAGTACCAATTATTGCCACACACACACTAGATGTGGTGAAATTTGTCCTCTGCATTTGACCCATCCCCTTGGGGAGCAGTGGGCAGGTCCATTCGTGTCAGCAATTAACTTCAAATGTGAAAGTAATCTGTAAATATTGCTCATTACATGCAAAGTAAGATATGTCAAGCCTTTATTTGTTATAATTTGGATCATCATGGTTTACGGTTTTTAAAACCTTACGTTTTCTGAGAATTTCAATTAAAAATGTTCATAAACTGTAAGCCTTATAAACAATCAAGGCTCACTTTGCATGTAAGAAGTTAATATCACATGTTACTAGATGTTACATTCTTGTGTAATATGCACATTATTAAATTCTACAGAATAATATTAATTTCTTACATTTATTTACACAAAAAAAAAATTTCTTCAATGCTATGTATAGTTCTGAGCAACAACAAATGGTGTGATTTACCTAAATTGTTCCTTTCATTAAAAACTTTTAACTTTTGGAAAAACACAGATGTTATGTACTGGAGTACACATCAATTGCTGAGTGTAGGAGTCTCACTAATTGAGAGTAAAGATGTTTATCAGTTATGACATAACAAAAAAGGACAAACAAGTAAAAAATACCACAGTATTTTATTTCTGCAATAATATGTAGTATGATGTAAAATCAAAGCCTTCTGTTTCAATTAATATTTTAGATTAATATAAAAATATTGCTAATAACAATAAATACAATTGGTCTGGAAGGTATTTAGGAAACAACTTTAAAATCTCAATCATAATAATAAATAATAGAATCGACTTAACTTCAGTAGCTGTTCATTGAAAATAAACCTGAACATGTTCAAATTTCAAGAAATCAGTCTTCAAATTATGTCAAAAACCTCACTGAATAATAACAGTTGTACTGTGTTCCAATGCCTATTTTGGTTGGAGCATATATTATCCTATAATAAATAACTCCACTATCACTCATCTTACTAGGTGTGGCTGCTCTGCGGTTGTCGGTGCACACTAACCCTCTCTGAAGCGGATGTCACAAAGCAGTGATAAATGGTCTGAGGGGTAGTGAAACGAGGGTAAGCGGTCTGGACCAATCTGATCTTCAGTAGGAATATCCAACAGGCAGTCCACACTCAAAGCATTACGAGTATACCAGATATAATCAAGTGTGCTACAACTTTCTCCGGTGGGGCGGATCTTCCACGTAGTATAAGGTGGCTCTGTCTGTCCGTCAGAACTCAGCAGCTTATAAGCAGAGTCCAAGCCAAGCGGGGATGATCTGAAGTGGCGATAAACATCCTCTGAGGGCTCTGCATTGAAATCTCCACATACAACTAGCGGATCTGCCTCTGATGACTGCAGATCCTGGGTTCCTCCACTCCTGGAAGTTATGTTTCGTAAGCTGTGTAACAGGTCAGCACCCTGTGCACTCCTTAGCCTTTCCCAGCCACTTCGAGCTTTTAAATGCGTAACAGCCACACAGAGTCGCCGACTTGTTAGCCGGCAGTTCAGTACTTGCACAATGGCTACCTGGTTGGTGGGTAACATCATTGCTGACAGCCGCAAATGAACTGAAGTCTGCAGGGAGAAACGCGAGAGGCGGTAGAACAATGCACAACCATCGGGTCCATTGTTTTGTTTTACATCTAGACAAGGAGACCAAGGCTTGGCCAAGAAACTCCCATGGTAACCTAGGCTGGCCATGATTGGCTGGAAAGTGTCATAGTAATGGTCAACTTCCTGCAGGCAAACAATGTCAGGGCGATAGTTGAGGATCTCCTCCAGGATGAGATACTTCCTTTCCTTCCAGTTGAGGGCCTCCAGAGGACACCGAATAAATCCATCCTTCCCTTCACCTAGTGCTGGAAAGTGTGAACAAACAAAGTGTCAGTACAAAATCTAAACTGAAGCAAGCTTAATGCAAAATAACAAATGAGCAATCCTACAAAACCCAAGCACACCTCTTGCAGTGTATAGCACTGAGCACTAGTACTAGTTAAGCTATACTTGAGCAAGGTGCAGAATACATTGAGCAGATTGTACCCGAATACTTAAATTCCCTACAGTATACATGAACAGATATTGGTAGGGTGATTATTTATGTGTCTACCTTGTGCAAGTATATTCCACTGCATCACTCGTATGGAGGGGCCGGGCTGGTGGCGGAAGTGTGCGGCTCCCTTGGGATACACCAGATCTCTGTGGGGCCTGGCTGGACGCCTCTGGAGGGCTTCCTCACACTCCCTTAGCAGCTGGTCGGGGTCAAGCTCAACAAAGTCTTCTGGGTTTAGATTCTGTTCTGTTTGATCCATGGGGGTGCTGTTCAGCGTCTGAGCCAATGTACTTAACCTGCTGGCTTTGCTGCCCATTGGAAAAACTAGAAAGGACAGTAGAAGGACAAAACATGTATTGTGTCATAGGAATGGAAAAAATAGAACAATTGCAAACATTACATACTGGTGATATCAGGATAATAGGGGAAGAAGCTAACTTCAAAGAATGGTGGACTTCTAAGGTTTAGATAGAAACAAAGCTAATTTTCACTTTTTAAAGCAACTTTGTAGTTAATGATAGAACACACTAATCAATACAGAACAATCCGTTTCAGTGGATAAGTTGATAAAAGCATGTAGCATCTTAGTCCACAATGACATGACATGAGAACACCTACAGCAGCACTGGACCTACATAACTCGAAGCTGGGCTCAAAACACAGCTCGGCCCTTCTGTGTGGAGTTTGCCCATTCTACCTGTGCTAATACGGCTTATCTCTGGGTACTCGGACATCCTTTCATTTTTTTACCCCTAAAATGAACATATAGTGGGTTAGTTTGGCTAATTTGAAGGCACTTAATCAGCCATCGGCAGAAATCCAAATCGGAACATTTCAGACAAAACAGAAGGCGATCAGACTTTTACAACAACATTTTACAACAGTTGTTTTGGAGAAGACTACTCTCGTCTAACCTGACTCTCGCCAGATCCTTGTAGTTCGCTGAGCTCCACACAAGGATCTGGGACTTCTCAATAGGAGATGTATTTCAGAAGGCGGGGCCTTGTAAAAAAATCATTGTATGTGATTGGATAAACCACTTGTCCGTTATCTCGAATGACATGCTACTTCTAACACTCACTTCGAAATCAACCCGTGACGCTGATGAGAGCGACGCTGGGAAATCCAAAACAGAACAGCCGACATATTGGATAACGACAGAGCGAAAAGTTCTCTGTTCATCTTTTAAAGAATTAATATTTGATAGATTCGACAAAACAGTTGCAATAGCAGAATCAATGTTAGCACACGACTCCTCGCTGCGTGCCGCCATTGTTGTTTGAATCAAACAGTCGCTTCGGCGCTACGTCACATCTATGAAATCCCGCACGGCGATCCTGATTGTTTCATTAATTTTTGCTCTCTTGAAGGAGTTTGCATTGCCTTCGATACCAGATCCTTGTGTGGAGCTCAGCGAACTACAAGGATCTGGCGAGAGTCAGGTTAACTCTCATCACACGTACTCCAGATTAAAAAAAAGGTACAACCCAAAATGGTTTTAAATGTTATATAAAAAAAATGTTAATTGGGATTGGAAGTTTTTGAAAACAACATTTTTTCAAAAGGTAATTATTATCAACAACAACTGAATCATATTAAAAATGTAAAGCACAAGAAAACAATCACATTTGCACTTACATAATAATCATTAGCCCTGATGTGTAAATGCAACGAGTCTGGAAAGTTCTTACTGTGACTTACACATCACAATGCAAACAAACAAATACAAAGCCTTAGTGATCAGTCTGTAAAAAGGGCTAATACTGTGAATACATGAAAGTAACTATCATGTTTAAAGTCTTACCTGCTGTCTTCATGTTCCAGCAAACACCCTATTCTTCCTACAAAGTGCTTGAGTCTGCCTCTGTCTGTCAATAGTCTCTCTCTCACTCTCTTACCAATTACCTAATCCTTCAAACATTTTTATTCTGAAGCGTGTATGTCCTCCCACCCCCTCAAACTTGCAGAATGACAGATGAGCCGGAAGACACAGTAAGTCTCTCTTAGACATGAAGAGAAAGAAAGAGAATCGGAAATGAACAATCAGGTTTCTTCATTTGCACAATCACCAGGGGATGTGGGACAGGACGTTCAAAGGAAGAGTATGTTCAGAGCTGATGGAATGTGTGTGAATGTGTGTGCGCGTGTGTCTGTGTCTGTGTCTGTGTGTGTGTGTGTGTGTGTGTGTGTGTGTGTGTGTGTGTGTGTGTGTGTGTGTGTGTGTGTGCGCGTGTATATCAATCAATCAATCAATGTTTATTTATATAGCCCTAAATCACAAGTGTCTCAAAGGGCTGTACAAGCCACAACGACATCCTCGGTACAGAGCCCACATACGGGCAAGGAAAAACTCACCCCAGTGGGACGTCGGTGAATGACTATGAGAAACCTTGGAGAGGACCGCATATGTGGGTAACCCCCCCCCTCTAGGGGAGACCGAAAGCAACGGATGTCGAGTGGGTCTGACATAACATTGTGAAAGTCCAGTCCACAGTGGATCCAACACATCAGCGGGAGTCCAGTCCACAGCGGGGCCAACAGGAAACCATCCCGAGCGGAGACGGGTCAGCAGCGCAGAGATGTCCCCAACCGATGCACAGGCTAGTGGTCCACCCGGGGTCCCGGCTCTGGACAGCCAGCACTTCATCCATGGCCACCGGACCTATGCAACTCCCCCTCGCAAGGGACAGGGGAGAAGAGGAGAGAAGAAAAGAAACGGCAGATCAACTGGTCTAAAAAAGGGGGGGTCTATTTAAAGGCTAGATTATACAAATGAGTTTTAAGATGGGACTTAAATGCTTCTACTGAGGTAGCATCTCTAACTGTTACCGGGAGGGCATTCCAGAGTACTGGAGCCCGAATAGAAAACGCTCTATAGCCCGCAGACTTTTTTTTGGCTCTGGGAATCACTAATAAGCCGGAGTTCTTTGAACGCAGATTTCTTGTCGGGACATATGGTACAATACAATCGGCGAGATAGGCTGGAGCTAAACCGTGTAATATTTTATACGTAAGTAGTAAAACCTTAAAGTCGCATCTTAAGTGCACAGGAAGCCAGTGCAAGTGAGCCAGTATAGGCGTAATATGATCAAACTTTCTTGTTTTTGTCAAAAGCCTTGCAGCCGCATTTTGTACCAACTGTAATCTTTTAATGCTAGACATAGGGAGGCCCGAAAATAATACGTTACAGTAATCGAGACGAGACGTAACGAACGCATGAATAATGATCTCAGCGTCGCTAGTGGACAAGATGGAACGAATTTTAGCGATATTACGGAGATGAAAGAAGGCCGTTTTAGTAACACTCTTAATGTGTGACTCAAACGAGAGAGTTGGGTCGAAGATAATACCCAGATTCTTTACCGAGTCTCCTTGTTTAATTGTTTGGTTGTCAAATGTTAAGGTGGTATTATTAAATAGATGTTGGTGTCTAGCAGGACCGATAATCAGCATTTCCGTTTTCTTAGCGTTGAGTTGCAAAAAGTTAGCGGACATCCATTGTTTAATTTCATTAAGACACGCCTCCAGCTGACTACAGTCCGGCGTGTTGGTCAGCTTTAGGGGCATGTAGAGTTGAGTGTCATCAGCATAACAGTGAAAGCTAACACCGTACTTGCGTATGATGTCACCCAGCGGCAGCATGTAAATACTAAAGAGTGCAGGGCCAAGAACCGAACCCTGGGGAACTCCGCACGTTACCTTGACATAGTCCGAGGTCACATTGTTATGGGAGACGCACTGCATCCTGTCAGTAAGATAAGAGTTAAACCAAGACAAGGCTAAGTCTGACATACCAATACGTGTTTTGATACGCTCTAATAAAATATTATGATCGACGGTATCGAAAGCGGCGCTAAGATCAAGAAGCAGCAGCATAGATGACGCATCAGAATCCATCGTTAGCAATAGATCATTAGTCATTTTTGCGAGGGCTGTCTCCGTAGAGTGATTTGCCCTGAAACCGGATTGAAAAGGTTCACAGAGATTGTTAGTCACTAAGTGTTCATTTAGCTGCTGTGCAACAGTTTTTTCGAGAATTTTGGAAATAAACGGAAGGTGGGAGACCGGTCGGTAGTTTACCATGAGGTCAGGATCGAGGTTAGGTCTTTTGAGCAGAGGATGAATAACCGCTTTTTTGAATGCTAGGGGAACAGTGCCGGAGGAAAGTGATAAGTTTATAATATTTAACACTGATGGACCTAATAATACAAACAGTTCCTTGATAAGTTTCCCAGGAAGTGGGTCAAGTAAACATGTTGTTTGTTTTATCCCACTTACACGCTGTAATAATTCCTCTAATGTTATTTCATCAAAAATAGAGAGACTATTTTGGAGGGCAGTGTCCGTCGTATATACAGTCGTATTTGTGTTAATAGAGCCCAGTTGTAGCTGGGATGCGTTGTCTTTAATCTCCTTTCTAATGAGTTCAATTTTCTTATTAAAGAAATTCATAAAATCATCTGCCGAGTGGGTGGAGCTACTGGGAGGAGTCCCTTGTTGGGTTAGCCATGCTACTGTACTAAACAGAAATTTAGGATCGTTTTTGTTGAGGCGGATGAGATTTGAGTATATGTATGTATGTGTGTGTGTGTGTATATATATATATATATATATATATATATATATATATATATATATATATATATATATATATATATATATATATATATATTAGGGCTGCAACAACTAATCGATTATATCGATTAAAATCGATTATAAAAATAGTTGGCGATTAATTTAGTCATCGATTCATTGGATCTATGCTATGCGCAGAGGCATTTTTTTTTAATATATATTATTTTATTTGTATTTTTATTTTGAAATAAGCCTTTATTTATTAACTGCAACATGTACAAACAGCTGAGAATCAATAATCAAAATAAGTATGGTGCCAGTATGCTGTTTTTTTTCAATAAAATACTGGAAAGGATAGAAATGTAGTTTGTCTCTTTTATCCAAATATTAATCGATTAATCAAAGTAATAATCGACAGATTAATCGATTATCAAATAATCGTTAGTTGCAGCCCTAATATATATATATATACTGTATATATATATATATACTGTGTGTATATATATATATATATATATATATATATATATATATATATATATATATATATATATATATATATATATATATACACAGTATATACAGTATATATATATATATACATACATACTGTATTTATATACTGTATAACCTGAGGCACCAACTTATATTTAATCATACCCAACCTGAGACAGTGTATTGTATGAAAACCGGGACATATTTGGTCTTTTGACATTTTTGACCAAAACCTAATCACACTAGTACCGAGATTTGAAAATGTCATTCTGATAATCGTTACCAAAATTATCCCGGTTATCATTATTATTGCAGTATTGCTGAATGTGCTAAAAAAAATACTTATACACACACAGAAACTGTTATTGTGTTAATTTGTACAATAATCTGCTGTCAAATGTAAAATGTGTATAATCAGTGTATAAGATTCCAGTTTTTATATTTTCCCTCTAAATTTTTTTTTTTCAAATAGATTTTTATATTTTTTTCTTAATTTACTTATTATTTACCGATTCTGCATTGACGAGGTAAACTGTGCCCAATTTCGCTGAACTAGTGTACTGTATATGCTTGTACGACGACAATAATGATTCTTATCTTATCTTAAATCTTTTCACCAAGTATTTTATAATAAATAGACACAGTTAGAAAACCCACTATTTTGCTTGTTTTGTGTTTCTTATGCTTCACTGATAGTGTTTTAGTCTGAGTATTTTTTCTGTGTTATTAGCTAAGCTTTTATTGTTTAAATATTGATTTGTACTGCAGCGCTTTAAGATTTATTTAAATGAAAAGTGCGTAACCAATAAAATCTGATCTGTTTAGTGGTCCTTAAACGCACCGTAAAAAAACACCTCTGTCTTGTATTCCTCTGTGTATAAAAGGGTTAGGATGTTTCTACATTTCCCACAATGCATTGCTGTTGGCCATATTATAAGGCTTTGTTTGTATCACGCTCTCTGATTATTCATCCAGTGATATTGATCATGCTGAAGACTTGTGCAATTGTCAACTGCTACACTCGAGGTGAGAGACTACTACTAGCTTTTATTGCATTCCTAAGTGTATTTCTGGACAGACGGAAGTGGCTGAACTAATTTTAGTTCTTCCCAGCTAGGTTCCTGCATGGCACTTGTGAGGGGGCGGGCTGTGCTGTCGACCGCTGATTGGGGGCGTTCCCAAAACGTATTTTTCGAATACACAACCAACTTTACGTAGTATGCGATGACAATTTTTTTATTTCCTATTTCTTGTGTATTCCCGACATATTTGACAAAGAATAGAAAAAAGAACAAAAGGAACGTTCGACTTTTGTGGGGCATCTGTGTTGAATGTTGATCAGTGAAACTATCTTGCAGCGTTTTTACTCAGCCGTAGTCTTTAAACTATACGCAGTTAAATAATGTTTATTAATTTTTACAAACTTCATTTCGGTATGCAAAGCTACGAGAAGTGGACAAACTCTTTTAAACGTATTTACAGAGGAGTATGAAGTAATCAGACCGACTCGAAGCGGCGACTTCAGCTGCTTACTCCTGAGACTTTGTTGGATAAATGTGAAATAAAGCAGGCAGTACTTTGTTACATGCTGTAAAAGTAGTCAGTGACATGCCATTTGTGTAGTTGTTAGCCTCAACCCGAAGTGTTCGTGTTGTCACTGTATTGTCACATCCATCCATCCATTTTCTACCGCTTGTCCCTTTTGGGGTCGAGGGGGGTGCTGGAGCCTATCTCAGCTGCATTCGGGCAGAAGGTGTGGTACACCCTGGACAAGTCGCCACCTCATCGCAGGGCCAACACAGATAGACAGACAACATTCACACTCACATTCACACACTAGGGCCAATTTAGTGATGCCAATCAACCTATCCCCAGGTGCATGTCTTTGGAGGTGGGAGGAAGCCGGCGTACCCGGAGGGAACCCACACAGTCACGGGGAGAGCATGCAAACTCCACACAGAAAGATCCCGAGCCTGGGATTGAACTCAGGACTACTCAGGACCTTCGTATTGTGAGGCACATGCACTAACCCCTGTTCCACCGTGCTGCCACCGTGGGATAAACACTGACATCTATTCTTTATACAGTATATTGTTATTTACTAAGGAAGTACTATTGTAGAAAAATTATTTGCAAACGTGTATCTCAATCTGTGCACATGTAATCCAATTCACATGCGTGTGTACTAATGTGTGTGTCTGTATTTCAGTCCAAGTGTGTGTAATCGGATTGATTGATTGATTGATTGAAACTTTTATTAGTAGATTGCACAGTACAGTACATATTCCGTACAATTGACCACTAAATGGTAACACCCGAATACGTTTTTCAACTTGTTTAAGTCTGGGTCCACGTTAATCAATTCATGGTAATGCGCGTACCGTACGGGTTTTAGATCCGCGTTAGTGTGTTTTAAGTTGTCTGTCGGTCCCTAATCAGAAAAAACCTTCGATAGGCTGACTACTTACACGAGACTTTTGCGACACTTCTGCGCGTAAGATTTGAGCGAGCGCATCCAGATTTGTGAGCCTGTAATACAACGTGTGCGCTCACACATTCAGAAGTGCATATGATGTACGCGTTCTTATCTATGATCTGTAAAAAGCAGGAACCTTATATTAGCTTTTTACACGTGCCTTTTGCGACACTGGAAAAGGGCCTTTTGTGATGGCTGTGATTAAACACTAAGTTTTTTCTTATTTGGCTGTTAGGTGCAGACGGCCAATCTGAGTCAGTTTGTGTGGAATCTCCTGTACTTTGACGTTATTATTTTCATTCGGCGTGGCGAAGTTGGGAGAGTGGCCGTGCCAGCAATCTGAGGGTTACTGGTTCAATCCCCACCTTCTACCATCCTAGTCACGTCCGTTGTGTCCTTGGGCAAGACACTTCACCCTTGCTCCTGATGGGTCCTGGTTAGCGCCTTGCATGGCAGCTCCCGCCATCAGTGTGTGAATGTGTGTGTGAATGGGTGAATGTGGAAATACTGTCAAAGCGCTTTGGGCTCCTTAAAAAGGGGTAGAAAAGCGCTATACAAGTACAACCCATTTACCATTCATTTATTTTATTTTGTAAAAAGGCTTAACAAATGATAGATATAAAGATACATATTAAGACAAAGAGTTGATTTGTTATTAATATCAACATTTCAGCTGTTTCCCATTGCATTATGCTTTTGGTGCTATTTATTGCACCTTTTTTTTTGTTGCATTTTTTTGGTGGGGAACTCCCATAAACAATGTCTGAGCAACTATACTTGTGCAGGCTACAGGCTGTGCTCTCTTAGTACAGAGTCATAGCTGTGAAAAGCCATACACGGACATGTCTACAACAGGAAGTGAACCCATGTGTAAATCAATTAGAAGTGAAGCGTGCATCAACACTATAAAAACCTAAACATAAAAAGATAAACCACTAGGCCCTAGTGGTTAGAGTGTCCGCCCTGAGATCGGTAGGTTGTGAGTTCAAACCCCGGCCGAGTCATACCAAGGACTATAAAAACGGGACCCATTACCTCCCTGCTTGGCACTCAGCATCGAGGGTTGGAATTGGGGGTTAAATCACCAAAATGATTCCCGGGCGTGGCCACCGCTGCTGCCCACTGCTCCCCTCACCTCCCAAGGGGTGATCAAGGGTGATGGGTCAAATGCAGAGAATAATTTTGCCACACCTAGTGTGTGAGTGACAATCATTGGTACTTTAACTTTACTTTTTAATAAAAGTTACCTTTAAAGTTTTTTAAATGTTATTTTAAACATTCAAACAAAATGATTACGGCTCTTAAGAAGCCAGAACAATGTTGAATGTTTCTTCTGCCAAAGAAAATATATTGTGTGTCTTGGTTAAAAGATTTCAGTGTGTGTATAAATACTTTTTGAGCACAGCAATATGGTGATAATAATTATTATTATCGTTGATAACCATGATAAATTTGGTCATAATAACCATGATGTGAAATTTTCATATGTTTACACCTCTGCGGTCTACCTGTGGTTATGTTGATCAGTGCTTTGGAGAGTTTCAAAGTTCAATGTTCATACATGAGGTATTTACCATTTAACAAGAGCAGCTGCATATCCAGTCTTACATAACAACAATGTATGGTGAACTTGTAATAAATTAACTTAGGTGCTGAAGTATTTGGCCTTTAAATATAACTCGGTTGAAATGCTTAGTTTGTATGACTGCTAAATTTAACCACCATGTATCTCGTCGCATGCCATCTTAACAAGACAGTTGCATAACCCAACCAGGCCAATCCCATTTGAGACTTCCAGTAAAGATTGGAGTTATGGGTGCTGGTTAGCGCCTTGCATGGCAGTTCCCGCCATCAGTGTGAATATGTGTGTGAATGGGTGAATGTGGAAATACTGTCAAAGCGCTTTGAGTACCTTGAAGGTAGAAAAGCGCTATACAAGTATAACCCATTTATCATTTAATTACAACCGCAAGAAGCACGAAACTCAAAACATAAAAATAATAAGTTGGATTGATCGTTTGTCGTACCTCCCTAATTTCCATTCTTAGTGTAACGCATACACAGGGGTTGAACCAGGCCAAGAAAACCAAGAAAATTGTGATTCACATTTTTCACAGAATCCTGCAATCTTATTTTATGCCAAAACCTCTTCAAAAACCCACTCCCCGATCAACTTCTGATTGGCTGATAACGATAGTAAAAAAAAAAAAGAAAAAAAAGAACAGTTACTGTACTAAAAACAACTTGCTTATAAACTTCATTGTTTAACACAGCAATTCTCTACATTTCAATTAACAAGCCAACTGCATGTGTAAACATCCCAGTGATAGGAAGTAGAAAAAGGCAGCTTAAACAGACAGCATCCTTTCTCTGTTACAGTTCATGATTGCGAAAAAAAAAAAAGAATTGCACCTCCAATCAACATTTAACTCAGATATAGCTTAAACAAATGGAATTGTGGCTCAGAAGACATTGGGTAATTTCCAAACCATTTCACATTTCCAGTGGTTAATTTGCTCTTGAGAACACACTTCCAGATTCCCTATTACAGTAGAACTTCAACTTACAAGCATAATTGGTTTTGTGACAGAGCTTTTAACTCAAAACAATAGTATCTTCAAATCAACGTCTCCCATTGAGATTATTTTTAATGAAATTAATTGGTGCTTGACAGCACAATTTTAACATGTAACATGCCTTTTAAAAAGAAAATGAAGTAATGAAATAATAATCTACAGCATTTATCTTTGGGAGTGGAATTCTACAAAGTCTCATTCTAGCTGCTTCTACGTTAAACACACCATCAGCAGCTTTTCCATGTTTTCATGGATAAATGTTTGCCGTTTCGACATCCTTTGGTTGGTGTTAGACTCATTCCGCTTCAGCATGGTGCAGATTGTAAGTGATACGCTCCAACGGATTTGCCAAGGTCCTGTTTTTGATGATTTTTTTCTTTAATTCCATTTCTTCTCAGTACTGTCCTTTACACTCATTTTCTTCCATCCCACAAAGTTATCTCCATCGCTAGTGAAGAGGTTATTGCTAGCTGTGACATTTGTTACACCCACTAAGGATGGGGATACTTCTAACTCTAATTTTTGCCTGTAATTTAAAGCCAGAAAATTAACAGAGAGTCAGCGCTTATCTCAAAACACTCAAATTGATGTACCACTGTATTCAATTCAGTCTCAAACCATGAATAAAAGCATAAAATGTTTTGTTTAGCACAGTATCGATTATCCTCAGCCAACGAGTATGATTTTATAGTAATTAAAAAAATGATCATACATACCTAAAAGTGAAAACGTAGGTGAAGTTAACAAAGTGGTAATATAGGTAGGTGTTCAGCGGACTGTGATTATTAGTGAATTAGGTAAAATAACTGCTTTAATAATTGTCCCTAATCAAATGACAGTGTACTGAAGGTTTTCAGTTTACACAATTAAGCCACATGAAATGACAAATGGCAAATTAAGTTATGTGGATCCGGATGAATGTGATAAAATGTGGTGCAGAGGAAACTGGATATTAGTTAAAGTATCCATCCATCCATCTATCTTCTTCCGCTTACCCGAGGTCGGGTCACGGGGGCAGCAGCCTAGGCAGGGAAGCACAGACTTCCCTCTCCCCAGCCACTTCGTCCAACTCCTTAGGGGGGGATCCCGAGGCGTTCCCAGGCCAGCCGGGAGACATAGTCTTCCCAACGTGTCCTGGGTCTTCCCCGTGGCCTCTTACCGGTCAGATGTGCCCTAAACACCTCCCTAGGGAAGCGTTCCGGTGGCATCCTGACCAGATGCCCGAACCACCTCATCTGGCTCCTCTCGATGCGGAGGAGCAGCGGCTTTACTTTGAGCTCCCCCCGGATGACAGAGCTTCTCACCCTATCTCTAAGGGAGAGCCCCGCCACCCGGCGGAGGAAACTCATTTCGGCCGCTTGTACCCGTGATCTTGTCCTTTCGGTCATGACCCAAAGCTCATGACCATAGGTGAGGATGGGAACGTAGATCGACTGGTAAATTGAGAGCCTTGCCTTCCGGCTCAGCTCCTTCTTCACCACAACGGATCGATACAGCGTCCGCATTACTGAAGACGCCGCACCGATCCGCCTGTCGATCTCACGATCCACTAGTTAAAGTAAATATGTACAAAAAGGGTGGATTCAAAAAGTGTATACTTCTTCTCATTACCCTTTTGAAATATGTCTGGTTTAATTAAATTTAATTGTATTCTATTAATTACATTTATTTATTTGTTTTAAATAATAATATTGCAAATGAGCACAAGATTGCTCACTGGAGATATGTATGTATATTATGTACTACATGTATGAGGTGGAGTTGACTATGACATACTCAATAAACATCTTGACAACGACAATAGCGGATGACGCTAATATTGTCAATTGATAACATAATAAATAAAGACAATAATTAATTAATTAATACCGTACCGGCCACTCTTTCCGTTGTGGACTCAACAAGTGACTTGGGCTGTCGACCAGTCTTCTTCAGCTCGCCACCTTTGCCTCGGTGATAATGGCACCTTGTTTCCGCCGGGGGTAGACCAGCGGCGGCGGAACCAAACACTCTTCTGGTGATGCCACCCTCCAGCGAGGATATACACGTTTGTCCCATAAGGGCTGAGCAGCGGCGAGTTTGATTCATCACTTACTGCCTACTACTGACCCATTCAGATGTAAATGTCGAATGTTCTCCAAATTACCGGCAGACTAATATTTATGACTGTAGGGTCAAAAAGCCGGCATGTGTTACATCATATTCCGTGTAACTGTGGGTAACTCATTCAAGGGGGGGTTAGAGGGATGGTTTGTTGAACTACGTGTTACAGATAACAACTAAATACGCATAAGATGGTGATTTATTCTTAGAAAGTGGACTTTTATTCCTAAACGTGTTCACATTAGGATGTGCTGACATTTTTCGTGTTCTATATCAAATGTCTCGACAAACCGTTCTCCCCTTTGCTAATGTTGGATTCGGCCAAATTGACGTAGAGGGCGTGGCTTATCTGTAGGCAAGCCAATCACTTTACAGTGTTCTTTCCGCTCTGCTCACAGAGAGGAACTGTCATAACGTGTCATCACAGTGTACCCGAGGCACTGGTGGGATGGTGACGTCATTGCGCCGCCCGGAAGTTGTCCAAATGACACACAAAAAGAAAGTGGTGCGCGGTTATTTTTTTTAACATAACTTGCAGTTTTAAAAGCGTATTTTGGTTCCAATCGCCCTGGGGTTCATATATAGATTCAATTAATTATTATTCAACATTAATGATATTTTTAAAATTATAAAACTTGGTCGTTGATTTGTCAGACTTCCGGGTTGTGTCACCTGTTCTCATCTTTACGCTGACGTCATGATGGAAAGTCATTTGCGTCCATCCCGACCAAGAACCAGGGGCGCCGAAAAGGGGGGGTAAAGGAGACGGATTCGAGGGGGCCATGATGGAGGGGGGGCCCAAAGAGGCCCCTAATGATGATGAAATTATAATACAGAAAAAATAATGACACTAAGTTATTAACTAACCTATAATCACACATATTTTATTTTCCATGTCCTGGTAACAATACCTTTATTTGTTTTGGAAGCATCAACACCTGCAGGGCCCTCCCTTCCCCCCCTCTATTTACGTAAAATGGTTCAGTCCGACTGGATCAGCTGCAGGTAGAGCACCGGCGATTTGTCACAGACAGACAGCGCCACAGCGGGCACAGCGGAGGAGACAGCAGTATGCCTCAAAAATCAGGCAGCCAAAAAAGAAAGGAAAAGAAAATAAGAGAGGAGAAGGAGTTGAAGGGTCGACAATATGTCACCCAATATTTCCAAAAAAAGGTGGGTTTGTTAGTTGTGGTGGAAAGTTATGCATATTAACTTTGTCCCTGTCTGTGGTAATAAGCTAGCTCACTTTTCTCACCATGTTAGCTCAAGAAAACTCTGGATTTTTACATTTTACTGCTATATTAGTTAAATAATCAATCCAGTCAAACATTTATCAAGCTGTTCTTATTCAATAATAGTTGATCTCCCCTCTGTCAAAATGATGCCTCATTCTGAACAGAGTCAAGTGCACCAGCAGCAGCAGCAGCAGCTGCTGTCTGTCAGCCCCCAACTCCCCCTGCCCCTGAATCAGCCCCAGTGCCCCCACATGAGGAATGAGGTGAGCAGCTGTGAAAAGTTGAGCAAGGACCAGTTATTGAAAGGTTGCAAAAGGAAGCTTGACTCAGTCTGCAACGTTATATTATATATATATTTACCATTCTTTCATATGTTAAGTTCTACTTAAATTATGAGAAATCATATTTGGCCATTTAGTATTCTGAAGGCGTTTTTGTTTTTGCAGAGATTTTTTCCTCTCCACTGATTATAATTGCTATTTTTTCATGGAAGAGTTTATTTCCAATTTAAGAATCAGTGGTGCAGCAAATAAATGATTCAAAATGAATTCCATTGTATTCAGAGTGCTCAGTTCTTCCCCTACTGTACATGTCAACTGTGATGCTGTTTTTCTTTCAAAAATATGGTAATGATAGTCAAAAATACCATTAAAATGCATAATTGTAACTAAAATAGCATCAAAAAATGTTGCTGCTGTGTTGGGGGCCCTGTAAAGATTCTTTTCCAGGGGTCCAAAATCCCTAGCGGCGCCCCTGCCAAGAACATTTCACTATACTAAACAACACCTTCAAGATTATTTGGATAAGGCACTCTTTGAAAGACCCTACCTCAATTTGGAACTTCATTTCTCATCATGTATTTTCTAACCTTGGAAGCCTAAATGTTTTGCTATTGTGTAACTACAACATTAATAGGATTCCTGTTGCTTTTTCAAACTTCCACAAACAAGCCCTTCTGGCATGCTCTCTTATATACAAGCACAATTTCTCACCTACGAAATATTTCATTTGGAACAATAAAGACATATGTTACAAAAGGAAATCTCTTTTCCTCAACAATTGGTTCGAGAATTATATTATTTTAGTGAGTCAGCTTTTCAATAGGGAAGGTCAACTTTTTAATTACCAAGAATTTCTCAGCCATTTTAAGGTCCCTGTGACTCCCAAACAATTTGCCATTGTATTTGATGCCATTCCAACAGGTGTTGTTGTGTTGTACAGGGCTTACTCATCTTCTCTTTCTGCTGTAAAAATTGTGAATGATCCACTTGATACTCCTGTGGGGAAACTTTGCTTTGATCAGAAAAAGAACAGAAAAATCCGCAGCTTATTCCAAAATGATTGTGTGTCTGTCTCCTATATAATTGCGCTCTGGAATAATGTTGTGAATGACATCTGCTGGGTCAAGGTAAGGTATTTACTTACCAACAAAGTCAAAAAGATATCTTTTAAAATCATTCATCATTATTGCCCTGTGAAGACTGTGATGGTTAGATACAAGAAGGACATTGATGTTACCTGCACCTTATGTAGCATGCATCCAGAGACTGTTTAAAC
This sequence comes from Entelurus aequoreus, assembly GCF_033978785.1. Taxonomy (NCBI): domain Eukaryota; kingdom Metazoa; phylum Chordata; class Actinopteri; order Syngnathiformes; family Syngnathidae; genus Entelurus; species Entelurus aequoreus. The sequence goes on along the minus strand of NC_084734.1, from coordinate 59,689,415 downwards.
AGTCTCTGGATGCATGTAATTACCACCTGTTTTGGACTTGTGGAAGCACTCGATCACTATGGCAGGGCATCAGTCGCTTCATCCTGGACAATATTCATGACAAATTTGTGCTTTGTTTTAAAGATGTGCTATTTGGATTTACACTGTATGAAAAAATAATTGAAAATGAATTTTACCTTTGCAACCTCACTATACTATTGGCTAAGTTTTATATTCATAAATGTAAGTTTCTCAATACCCGACCTGTTTTTTGTGCCTTTAAAAAAGATTTAGAACTCTACATTAAAACACTCTCTACCTCTAACAACCAAAAAGCTGTGAAAACGATGATGCTATGTTCCAAATTTAAGTTATTTACTGAGATTGAGTGAGCCTATGGCTTTGCACTTTCTTGATTATTTATATATATATATATATATATATATATATATATATATATATATATATATATATATATATATATATATATATATATATATATATATATATATATATAGTATATTGCATTCTATTTTAGTTACTTTGAATTTACAACCCCTTGGCGCTGTTTTGTACTGTTTCTGTACTTATTTTGATTATAGTTTCTCGACTGTTTGTTAATGTTGACATTTATAAATAAAGGTTTTTAAAAAAAAAAATCACGACCAAGAACGAAATTAGTGATCAAACAAACAAAATGTTACATTACAGTTATTTTTAAATGTATAGGTTTGATAGAATATAGAAGAGATGCTCCTGTGGGTAGGAAACCTGATATATTCAACTTTTAAAAGCAGCTACTTAGTGTACTTTTCTGCAACAAGTTATTTTGATCTGTAGAAATATTTTGTCCTATCTTAGATGTGTTTAAACCGTTTAGAAAGTTTATGGTAGACTTATTTTGTAGTTTAATGATTCCGAATGATTTTCTTTCTCTATGGCTGTTTTTCCTTGCAGAGTGGATTGTGGATGTTGTGGAAAGTGGAGACACACTTTATATATGTACCGGTCCAACAGATGATGTCCATTGACAAACAGAAGACAGAAACCATACAGCAACACCATCCTCAGCTAATTGAATATTTTTCTTTCATGAAATACTATATGAAAACAGTAATTTCTTCTGTAAATTCATAGGCTACTGTATTTATTATCTAAAATGTAGCACTTGGTGGTGGTAAAGGTTGTCCTTTTATGTAAATAATAGGTAAAAATAAATCAAATAAGGCTAAATAGTCTCCCTATTCTTGAAGCTTTGCAATAATTCAACATGTGATTCAAGATTGTCATGAAGAAAGAAAAGACAAGCAGTTCACCTTTAAATCAAAAGTAAACGTAAAAGGCATTATGATTTTATGTTGAATAACACAATACCAAATAACCACATTTCAAGGTTCGTGCATTTAAGCGTAAATTTGTAGTTTAAGTCCTATTTTAACAATGGGCAATTTGTGATGTCACAGATTGACGGATGTACTGCAGAGGGCCATTTTAGTTCATGCTCTGCCAGGTGCTTCCTCTGTGCTCTATTGTGTCTATGCCTCCAGTGTTATTCCTTCTCATTTCTTCCATACCTCTGATGTCTACAAAATAAATACTGTAGCCTACTTCAGTCTTTGTTAATTTTTCGCGGTGCTGTTTTGTCAAGACGGGCCACTACAAAACTGTATTAGCTGTCAAATTCAGACGAAAAAAACAGCGGCATTAAAACTTGGTTTGAGGAAACAAGAGAAGGTAAGATAAGGTATTATTTTTAACAACATTTGACTAGAGCGATAAATGCTGGTTCTCTATGCTGCTCTGTATTGATCCAAGAGTGGGCATGTATAGCTAATGTTGTGACTCCCATGTGTATGTTTATTTTTGACTGTGTCTTCAAAATTGTTAAGTGTACATTTTGAAAAAATAAATTCAGATTTTGTACAGAAAGTAACCACACGGCTTCTTTTGCAATAGGAACTGTTTGCAGACAGACTCAAAAAAGCAGGTTATAAATGTGACTGCCGATCAAAATTTTATACCAAGGCATATCCAATACATATTCTGCATACCTTTTCACTGATGTGGGGCCCCATACATAACTTCATTTGGAGGTCCGACCCTCCACATCTTTTCACACTTAGTGAAACGATTTTTACACTTTTTAAATCAAAATTTAATTTAACTTGATGCATGTTTTTGTAATCAAACAAATTGATGTGAAATAAATAGTAAAACAACTTTTTATTTTGGTGGAAAATTATTTTTAACCTCATTTACAACATGAAATTACAGACCTTGTTTTATGGGGGGTGTTTTTTTTCTTGCCTTCAATGCCAATATGGTTCCCTGTATGTGGTTCTCAGCCTGCTTCATGTGTGAAGTGTCTTGAGAAAATTTAAAATATAACAGCCAAGTTGACATGATTTCTTCTGTGTCTCAACTCATCACTAATAAACCATTACCACACACTAGGTGGATTACAATGGAGCAGAATACAATTATTTTCAAAATGTTTTATAACATTTCTGTAAAATGTACTTCATTACACTCATAGTACAAGAAAAACAATGAATATTTTACTTCAAATGTAAAGCACAAGTCTGAGTTATTTTATTTGGGTCTAGACATCTTTTCACTCCCTTTTTAAATGGCAGTACAAAAAAAGACACTGTATTTGTGACCAACAGTGAAGGGGAAGGGCTTTGGACAGTAAAATGAAACAAAGATGAATTGATCTAAACAAACTCAAACAGGAAAGAAACACCTGCTGCGTATCAAAATGCTCTGTACATTTACATTTATAACAATACATTTTTCAGGCAATGTATGTGAGATACTGTTTGAATACAAATAGCAACTGCTTCATTTACAAACTAAGGCTGCCCACCTACTTTGAGCTTCTGTTCAATAGGAGTCCCTTTTATCCTATCTTGGTTTCCTTAACGAGAACAGTCCGTGACAGTCAAAGAGTGGTGCTGTGTGATGGGGTGGGGTGGGTGACTTGCCTTCCAGGGCAGCTTTTACAGTCTGTCATGTTCCCCCCACACTTTATCAGCTCAAATTTGAGTTCTCAGGAAGCTGAGCTTTCTTCTGGTGCTGCTGGTTGACTGGAGGGGGACGGGACATTTGATTGTGTTGTGGAAGGCTTCTTTAGTTGGGTGGGACTTTGGACATGCTGCACAGAAATCTGCGGTTTGGCTAGAATGAGCTGTGGCACCGATGTGCCCGTTGCCAGTTGGACCATGGATGTGGTGGCTGCTTTCGTGACAGCCTGAGAAAGATTTGTAGGGGCAGGTTTGGCCTGTACGAGCTGGGTCAGCTGGCCTGATTGATTTGCCTGCATGAATGCAGCAAGCTGGTTTGCTGGGATGGTGATAATTGTTATTTTGTCACCTGCTTTGGAGCCTGTAGGCAGCATGGTGGGTACGGCCTGAATAACAAGTTTTGGAGCGGCACTAGCGCTGGCTACTGTAACTGGAGCTCCTGCAGCCGTGGTTAGTACTGGGGAGGAGTTTAATGTAAGATGGCCAAGAGAGTTAGTCATCACCACAGGCATGGTGCGGATGGACCTGTCAGAAAAAAAATCAGGGATTATCATATGTACACCATATTTACATCACATGTACACCATAAATATAGTCCTGAAAATTCTTGGGACGACGGAAGCCTCAGGCTGGGTTTCGTTTCTTCAACTTTCGTCACAAGTTCTCCATTGTATTCAGGTCAGGACTCTAACTTGGACATTCTAAGACATTGCCATAATTCAGTCCCTCCAGGATTTCGCAACGTCACCAATTCATACAAATTCAACCAATTCCTGCAAATTATGCAGAGCCTCGGACTTGATCCAATCCTCACAATTTCCATGCACATTTTGGCCAATCAGCTACATTTATGGCAACAAAATTTGTCCCAGCATCATACAATAGGTAACATCATTGTTGTTCAACCAATCAAATGTCTCCCTACATTGTCTGCGTCTTCAATTCCTTGTTTACATTGACAGAAGCATTTATTCACTCATTTATTACTCATCATTCACTGATTTTACCAACAAAATCGCAGCTATAGATCGCTCTCAAAAGTTTCTCAATGTTCTCAACAAAAGTGCGAGCAAACTACGGAACATTAGCAAAAGTTTACGCTCAAATTTCAACTTTCAAAACATGCGTAAATGTGCATGATAACTTCTGAAACTTGTTGACGACAAAGCAGTCAGCCAATAATAGCATATAATAAGAAGAAGACGTATGCTGGTGTTTGTTCTACAAACTATGCACACATTTGAGTGAATTGGTCACATGTGCAAGTATAAAAAATGCCAGCAGATGGAGCACTCTGTTGGTTAAGATATGTATTAACTATGCTAAGCCTAAATTTACACTTTATGGAAAGAAAAAAGCTTTTATAGGCATATGTATGTATACAAAATCTCACAAAAGTGAGTACACCCATGGACTAGTTTAACTACAGTACATCTTTTCGAGGGAAACTATTAGAAATACAGCTTGGATATACTTCAGAGTAGTCAATGTACAGTTGGTATACAAAAGGTACTTTTCATAGTATTGTCCTTTAAGGTTATTTGCATTGTTTACTTGTTGTCTTCATCATAAACAATTTTTAACTGTGAACGTTTTTTTCCACCAAATGTAAAGGCTGAGATATAATTTTTAGTCTTTTCCTACCTTTTATAATTCCAAAGGGGTAATCAATTTATTACATCTTTAATTTTCTCCTGTGATTTTATTGCAACACACACACACAACTGAAAAAAAACCTTGCACTTTTCATTGCAATTTTTGGGAAAACTTCTGCTATTCAGGCATCTCAAAAAAGGTCCATGAGATCCTGGGGAGGGACTGTTGTCAATGTTCAAAAACGTTTATTTTAAAATGAATATAAAGCACATTTTGTTAAATTTGTTGAAATCCTGTGTTGTTTAGGGTTAGGGTTACAAAAATATAACACTTAACACTGATGACAAATTCATAAAATCGAAAGGGAATGTCATGTTAATGAAAAAAAAGGCCGTAAAACATTGCAACTTTTGCCGCAAATATTTTAAAATGCTGCCGCGAGATCAAGCATTTTAGGCCGCAACAATCACTAAAAAAGTCTGCGAAATGCTGGAGTGACTAAAAATTGTGTAACATACTTCACTCCCTTGGCAGTATGTTTCAAATCATTGTACTGTTCTAACTCCCAGTTGTGGGTGAGTTTCTCAATGGATTCCTTCATGTTTTTAATTAAAGCTGTTGATGTAATCCTCATTTCTAAAGATTCCTTGGACCTTGACATGGTTCTATGTGCCACTGGAACACAAGCATCACCATAGCATTACAAAAATGTTTTTCAGCGTGTAGGCTTCTCCTTTCTTTTTTCCGACATTTAGCACCAAATAACTTTAACTTTGTCTCATCAGATCACAGGATGACGACCAAAAGCTGGGATCTTGCTTTGGATGACTTTAAACAAAAGCCAGGCAAGATTATTATTCCAAGCAGTTCGTCTGCACAAAGAAAGTACTAGCTGAAGAACACTGTGCTCATCGTCAAGTATGGCAGTAAAAACGTGATGCTTAGGAGTATGCTCATCATTGGTATTGATTTAATTGTAGTATCGTTTAAAATTTATACAATACCCATCTCTAGTATCATGTGAAAATGGGTACGCCTCTGTACCAAATCAAGAGTTTATCCAATTACTGTATGAATACACCCCTAATGTTCAGATGCTCGAACAATCATTGGATCATGTATTTTTTTTAGCAAAATATTGTTAGTTCTCATAGGTCAACTACAATGATCTCACAATAATTACAATGCTAAATTATCTGATAAAACAATGTCCATTTTAGTCATTGGGGTGCATGACTAAAGCAAATTCAAAAGTTTGAAAGGAAAGTAGTGTCAAACCTGGTGGTAGTATTACTGGGGATGATGGTGACATAGGTTTGTTGAGCGTGGGAGGCAGCAGGGGCGTTTGCACCCAGGATTTCTGAACCTTGCTGGCTGGACAACATGCTCTCGCTGTCTTCACCTTCATCATTATCATCAATGATTCGAATGTTCTTTGGCATGTCTTTAAACTGGTAGGCCAACCTCTGACCCTCCACCTTTGCAAGGATGCCACGCTGGTAATAATATCTGCATAAGAACACATAAGATTGATCATATTCTACAACATCCCCACATTTATCAGAAATTGTATTTCTAAGTTTTTGTATTTTGTAGAGTAGCTGACCTTAAGGCTCGGCCCATTGTTTCATAGTTCATATCAGGCTTGTTCTTGTGTTTCCCCCATAGTTTGGACACCGCCTTGGAATCAACCAATTTAAAGATGCCCTTTTCTCTTTGCATCCACTTAATGTATCTAGGACAGGTGTTTTTGTCCTGCAATAGCTCCAGAAGAAACTCCCACAGGTAGGTGGTATTTCCTAGAAGAAAAACAATGTCACCAAGTCTAATGCAAATTAGATTTTTAGGACACTTTGACTTGAATAAAGCATATTGATATGAGGAACGGGAGCTTTTTGGCTTCATTCAAGGTATATTGACTCCACTTTCAAGCAAGTCTAGCTTCTGCACACATTATTACACTGTACCTTATTAAAGTATGCACATAAAATGCATATGTCATACCTTTTCCCTCCCTCTGCCTCTTTTTCATCCCCATGTCAAAGGAGCCATTGGATGTAGGTTGATGCATCTTTATCTTACGTCCACCTAAAAGTGTTGAATTTATTTATTTTCTGGGTTTCCTCGCATCTTTCAACATCAAACAAAGCAAATTACTATCTAGAATGAGTCTTATAATACTGACCTCCTCTCTTCCTCTTGGCAGCAGGTTCACAATCAGGTGGGATTGGGAAGGATTCCTCTTCCTCTAATGATCCACACTCTGTAGAAACCTCCACCACTGTCTCCATCATCACATCTTCTGCTGGGTCCAAACACATAATAATCATTCCATTTTCTCATTCCATTTGGATCTCTTCAACAAATACTGCATCTTTACTTCGATGCAAGTACATGTAACTAAGTAGGTAAATAAAGTCAATATTCAGAATTTTCAAGCAATTTATTTTGACTGTACATGCATGCCCTTTTACCTTAATCTTGGATGGTCACCTAAAAGGCGGCCAGTGCAAAGTTGAGTGAGGAGACTTCGACTTGTGTACCAGGAGGCAAATTTCATTTCAAAATACACCCAGGCTAAACTTTAGGTCAGGGGTACCCTAACATACAGTCGTGGTCAAAAGTTTACATACACTTGTAAAGAACATAATGTCATGGCTGTCTTGAGTTTCCAATAATTTCTACAACTCTTTATTTTTTTGTGACAGAGTGATTGGAGCACATACTTGTTTGCCACAAAAAACATTCATGAAGTTTGGTTCTTTATGAATTTATTATGGGTCTACTGAAAATGTGACCAAATCTGCTGGGTCAAAAGTATACATACAGCAATGTTAATATTTGGTTACATGTCCCTGGGCAAGTTTCACTGCAATAAGGCGCTTTTGGTAGCCATCCACAAGCTTCTGGTTGAATTTTTGACCACTCCTCTTGACAAAATTGGTGCAGTTCAGCTAAATTTGTTGGATTTCTGACATGGACTTGTTTCTTCAGCATTGTCCACATGTTCTCAATGGGGTTTAAGTCAGGACTTTGGGAAGGCCATTCTAAAACCTTAATTCTAGCCTGATTTAGCCATTCCTTTGCGACTTTTGACGTGTGTTTGGGGTCATTGTCCTGTTAGAACACCTAACTGCGCCCAAGACCCAATGATGGTTTTAGGTTGTCCTGAAGAATTTGGAGGTAATCCTCCCTTTTCATTGTCCCATTTACTCTCTGTAAAGCACCAGTTCCATTGGCAGAAAAACAGGCCCAGAGCATAATACTACCACCACCATGCTTGATGGTAAGAATTAGTGTTCCTGGGGTTAAAGGCCACACCTTTTCTCCTCCAAACATATTGCTGGGTATTGTGGCCAAACAGCTCAATTTTTGTTTCATCTGACCACAGAACTTTCCTCCAGAAGGTCTTATCTTTGTCCATGTGATCAGCAGCAAACTTTAGACAAGCCTTAGGGTGTTGCTTCTGGAGCAAGGGCTTCCTTCTTGCATGGTAGCCTCTCAGTCCATGGCGATGCAAAACAAGCTTGACTGTGGACACTGACACCTGTGTTCCAGCAGCTTCCAATTCATTGCAGAACTGCTTTTTGGTGGTTCTCAGTTGACTCTTGATCATCCTGACCAATTTTCTCTCAGCAGTAGGTGATAGCTTGCCTTTTCTTCCTGATCGTGGCAGTGACAAAACTGTGCCATGCACTTTATACTTACAAACGATTGTCTGCACAGTTGCTCTTTGAACCTTACGCTGCTTTGAAATGGCTCCAATTGACTTTCCTGACTTGTTCAAGTCAATGATTCGTTTTTTCAGATCTGTGCTGAGGTCCTTTGACTTTCCCATTGTCGCGTTTGTAACCGAGTCTAGTGACTGCATCACATGAGCCCTATTAAATGGGCTCAGAGAACTCAACAGGTGTTGTCAATCATAATCACTCACATGAAGTTAAGAGGCCATGCCATGAAGCTAATTTGATTTGATTGTAACTTTTCTACATCACCAAAATTGATCATGTATGTTGCTGTATGCATACTTTTGACCCAGCAGATTTAGTCACATTTTCAGTAGACCCATAATAAATGCATAAAAGAACCAAACTTCATGAATGTTTTTTGTGACAAACAAATATATGTGCTCCAATCACTCTATCACAAAAAAATAAGCGTTGTAGAAATTACTGGAAACTCAAGACAGCCATTAAATTATGTCCTTCACAAGTCTATGTAAACATTTGACCACGACTGTATATATATTGTATATTCTACTATAATTACTTTATTGAATTAACAACCTCCTAGCGCTGTTTTGCACTTGTTTTAATTGTCCTTGTTCATATGTTGTTTATGCTTGTAAATGTTGAACATTATAAATAAAGGTATATGAAAAAAATATATATATTTGCTCATTTGTGTTGAAGTGAATACGGCTGAGGGAGCGCTCAGTGATGTATGAAACATGCTAATTTTCCTAATAAACATGACATGATGTCACAGTAAAAGCACTACACGCCTACAGTCACAAAAAGAATGGCACAATTTGGGACCCCAGATTCGTTTCATTTGCCATATTGAGGCAGCGATTATCCTGCTTTCAAACCTCAAGACCTTTTGTACACAGTTTGAAAGCCATAGCCGAAGAAAAGAAACAGACGCAGCAATTTATGGATGACAGCAAAGTTATTGAGTTAATTTTAATAAATTAATTTACTTTTACCGGTCGATTGATTGACTTAATACTATCAGCGCAGTCCTACCATTGAATTATTTTTTTAATGCGTCTGGACATCAAATTCAATGATTTTAATGTTATTAAAGGTGTTAATTTTTGCATAATTCATTTAATGCCCCGCGGAAACCATGTGTACGCTTTGCTTTACGATGCTTCTTTAAACTTGTTGTGCGCCGATGATGAGAAAGCGGCTGCAACAAATTATCTCAGTTTGATCTTAATCCATCTGAGTTTGTTTGCGAAATTGGCCGCCTTTGTGACTTTTGCATTTGTAGCAGGCGCTTGTTGCTACCACACCATCTTTTTCCAAAAAATACAAACAAATAATTTTAATGCACTGCAGAGTTATTTAATGTGACTACCAAGATGGAGAAATATATATATACAAGCTAACAAATGTTACCAAACTGGCCATTAGAGACAAAACGGAAGGTGATCAGACTTGTATACTCCAAGTACATTTATAAGAGCTTTTTCTGGAATCCGAGGATAGAAGCATGTACTTCACATACAAATAAAAGGTAAGCACCCAGATGTTAATTTGATAAAAAATAAATAAATGTGACTAAAAAGTATTTATTTTTTTAACTCCCAAGTGTCTCACCTGCCTTGAACCTCGCTGCATGTAACCGTTACTGCACCACACACAAAATTGGCTTTAATTAATTGCAGTAAATTATTTGCTTTTAAATTTACTCAAAAAATTGGCCCAACATTTTGACACACATAATTTTATGTCATACACAACCATTTTTTTATGTTTTAGATGAAAGCAAAATTGCCCAAAACTTGGTAACAGTATTCTTTTAAGTTCTGTCTGGGTGTATTTTGAAGCGAAATCTGCCACTGAACACCAGTCATAATCACTGGCTAATACATTGACCTGATCACGGACTGTACAGCACTTTTCAGGTAACCATAAGTGGTTACATAATGAAGCATGTGCGATCAAAATAAATTGTATGAATAATTTGCGTTTATATGATTAATGTGACAGTTTATGTGATGAATTGAATGTGTAAATTTTTGACAGCCCTACGAGGGCTAATATCCTTTTAAGACAATACCTCAGCAACTAGTTTCAGTATTCTGGTGAAAATACAGATACACTATTGACAAATAAGCTTTCAAGCATGCAAGTGGGTTTACCTGTATTGCGGTCATGCAGTCCTCCAGGAGACTCCATATGCAGAAGAGCTTCAGCTGCTTCAAAGGTTTTATCAAAACAAACCACGTCCTGACCCGACATCTCCACTAAAAAAGACAATGAGCATATGTTATTACAGAATTGCTTCAGACTTTACCTACAGACTCACTAAAATATAGTGGGTTCATGAGTCACCCTTTTGTATGTAGAATTTGGTAGTAATTTCTAAACCGAATTTGCTGTGGATATTCATCCATCCTTACATTAATCTAATGTATCTATCATCTATTGAACTTACTCAAAAGAGAGATACAGATGACTGCAGCCAATTACTGTTAATAACAAGGAGGACTGCAGCAATCGATTATTTTAGTAGTCGAGTAATCTATCGATTAATTTGTTCGATTAATCCAATAGTTGGATAAAACACACTTGAATAGCCTCAATACGTAGTTCAGGGAATAGAGTTGAGTAAACAAAGATTATTGCGGTTGCCATAACCTTTTTTATATATAAATAAATTCACATGTTCAATATTGAAATTACACTTTTAACAAAAAAAACAATGAATAAACAATAAAAGTTAAAAATGTAAAAAAAAACAGTGTTGTTTAAAACCCGGCAATAAACAAATACAAGAATTAAGTTAAACAATAAGGCAAAGTATAGTAATGCATTATAACTTATAACACGTCACTCACATTCAAATAATAAAGATGAAAGCACATTGTGTAACCTGAATAAATGAGGTACATAGTTTAAATTGTGTGTGTAATTAAAACAAACACATTTAAAAAGGTATCCATTGGAGAAGTGATGTTTTCAATTGGGTAAAACAACTTGTTAGCGTTAATATACAAACTGGAAAAACTAACATGTTCTCACATGCCCAAATGTGTTTGACTAATCCTTTTATTATGCGAGTCAAGCATATTAAATGGTGTCAGCCAACTGCCAAAATAGGCTTTTACTTAGTGTCAGGTTGTTTACTTTGTATTAACGCAGGGTGCTTTCTGGAAATATGCTACACAACTATACTCTTTTTTTTGTTTTGTTTGTTTTTTGGAATGTATACTCTTTTTTGTTAACCTTATGCCTTTGGTGTGCAACTTGTGCATATATGTAAATGCTGTGCCAGGAACACTAGCACTGAGAAATAGTATGTGTCACCTGTAGGGCAAAAATACAAACATGTGATTATTTTTTTGTAATTAAGGAATTGTAATTAATGCATGAAACCATAATCTTACAAGTAGTATAATCTCTTACCAGTCTCTGCCACTTCTGTGACCACCTCCTGCTCTTCAGCCACATCCTGCATGATGTAAGTCTCGTCATCATAGACCAGAACCTGTGCAGAGTAACACTCTTCCACTTGTGCATTAGGCACCTCCTCTACGATCACTGCGGGGCAGCCATCATCCTGCACTTCCACACCTTCCTCTTCCTCTACTTCGTCACCTCCACCCACAATTACTGCCTCTACCTCCTGCTGAATTACTTCGTCATCCTCCTCCTCCTCAGCTGGCTGTGGCTCACACTGCAGTTTGGAAAGATGCAAGAGGGCAGATGTGTAGTTGGTTGGTTGCACTGTATCCCACAGGACTGCAATCTATTTGTCGCCTCAGTCGGTTGCGGCGGTCAATGACAAATTCATCAATTTTCTTAATTGACCAAGACGCGTTTGCAAAACGTGAGTAAAAAAAAACATGAAACGCAGAACAAATAGGTTTAGAGCATTTTTAAAATACACACACAAAACTGTTCTGCTTGTGAGTAAGGGTGGGCATCCTTTTACATTTTAACCGATACTAGTACCAAATCAATATTTAAAAAACAAACCCTGTGCTAAGTAATATAATGTATTGTTGCATTCGTAAGAAGACACACAAAGTCAAACACTCTTTTTGATTTTTATTGACAATCTTATGCTACAGTAACAACCGGCCCACTTCCAACACACATTGCCTCCCATGCAAACACGCCCGTCTCCATGCTTCCCTCGGCACACAATACTACTTCCTCTTCTCCGCCAACACTGTGTGTTCCCAGACCATGGGAAGATTTAACATCATAACACACAAACATACATATTAACACTAGCAGGTAGAGGTGGGAATCTTTGGCCACCTCACAATTTGATTACGATTACGATTCAGGAGCTACGATTCGATTATAAATCGATTATTGATGCATCTTTAGTTTGTGTATATTGATGCAGTGTTAAATTACTTTTTGTTTCACTAAATAAGCATTTATTCACTTGCAACATTCAAAAACAGTGCATTAGTAAGAATAAACAGTTAAATTAATTACCATCACATGTATTATGTTATATTAAATGTGTGCAAAACTGGAACATAAGTCCCCTATAATAAAGGAGCTAGTCTGATCTCTCAATGAGGTGGCTCACTGCAGTTAGATACATTTTAGAACTGTCTGCATTACAGTATTTACAATAAATAAATAGATTATCAATTATTTGCGCTTACTAATCGTTTTTATAATAATCCATGTCCGAATTGCGATGAATCTAAAAATCTATTATTTCCCCCACCTGTACTAGCAGGTCACTGAAGTACGAATGGATATACATAGTTTATTTGCGTACTATTGACTAATGATGCACCGTAAATTCGGCTGCCGAAAAGACTTTGACTTGACTTAATTTCGATCACAACAACAAAAAATACTCTCCATCTATACATTTTTAACAAGGCAAATAAAAAAATTAAAAAACACTATGTGTGTCCGAAAAGGAGAAGGAATAAGCAAAATCTTATTTACAACAGAATGCATGATGACCTTAAATAACACTATTCATCTAGTACATTTTATAATATATAGTATATTGAGTATGTAATTACATAATACATTTATAATGACATCCATGAATACTCAAAAAAAATAAATACAAAAATAATGAATCAAATTAACACTCATTTCATCAAATGTAGTTTATATGAATAAAATATAGGGCTGGGCGATATGGCCGGAAACCATATCACGATATATGTTTTTTATATTGATAGATATTGATCATTATTAATACTATTTATGACTTATTTAAGCATGTCAATAAATACAGTCAAACAAATTCCAACTTACTAAGGGTGCGATTTATCAGTGGAGAAGGTGTCTGGTGGCCAGGTAGGATGAGCGTGGCTAAGGTAATAAAATAATTTAAGTAGATTTGAAGATAGTTGCGCTCCTCGACTACAGTCTGGGACTGGGAGCAGAACAGCAGGAAAGGCGTGACACTCGGTAGTTGATACGGTTACGTGATTGACTGTTAGTGTGTCACTCCCATTGTTCAGTGACACTTCCTGCTTCCTGTTCGCTGGGATCCTAAAGCGCAAACTTAATGAAACAAATCTTGCTTCATAATTTCTGGTTTCTTCTGACCAAAAAATATTAATATATATTGAATATTCAATCGAATGCATTTTATACGGATATCGAGTATGCGTCTATCGCGATATATATTGATATCGTATTATCGGCCCAGCCCTAATAAAATATATCCTTCAGATATTTTATTTTTCCTACTCCTTGTTGTAGTTGTATTTTTTATTTGTTTTTAAATATAACAATGTTATTGCTTTGTTTGATTTCCTCATGCAATTCAAGGTTTCCCTGAGATTGCCAAGATACCTGTGGCGGTGGTGGCGTTGTTAGGGGTGTGGTTATGGGCGTGGTCACCATGACGCTATCGCAATATTTGCATAATCTGCTATGATGATATGATTTTCCTTTAAAAAGGTTAAACAAATGTATACTTACATTGGAAACAAATATGTTATTAATTAATATTAACATATATGGTTACATTGTTTCGCCATCTTTTCAATGTTTGCTGCTGCTTATTATAATTAATAGATTATTACAATGTGTTTTGAGAATTTTTCAAGTGTCTAGAGACTTTTAATGTATTTTTTATTAAAAATGACTAACAACAAATCTAGCATCTTTTTACGGTGTTATTATAAATGTACTAATGTTCAGAACCCTACTCACCAGATCCATAAATGTAATTATTTGCGACTTTATAAAGAGTGCATTAGTGTGTTCCCAAAAGCCAACATTGTGTATTATTCTCAGTAGGCCAACTTTTGCTGGATGATATATTGACCTACAAAGTATTGCAGATAAACGATTATATTGCCATTATTTTTATGAGACCAAATTACCATTGATGTAATGTTAATACATAATAATAATAACGCATGTATATACTGTACTTTCAAATGCAATAAACTTGTATTTCTCAAATATTTGAACATTGAGAATGGAATGTAAACTTAAAACTCCAAGTTAAATAAAGCAAACATTTTACAACCCAAAAATATAATTTGTTGCACTTGAAAAAAAGTTACAACCAAAAGCAATACAATATCTTAGATTGGAACTGCTCTTTTTTGGGGGGAATTTTGCCTATTGTTCACAATCATGAGAGGCAAGAACACACGGTTATTTTTTTATATTTTAAAAATGATAAACGCTTGCAAGACACAGCCAATGGAAGTCACCGATTTTGCCTTCAAAGCCCTCTAAAACAACTTCAAAACCCTCCAACATTTTATATACACACTGCTAGCATAAATTTAGTAACAGACACATTCATAACAATAAGTAATATGTAAAATATTTACCGTATATTAGTCATTTTTTGCCGGAACTAATTTCCTCTGCATATTTATTTCCATTTCCATAGCAGTGCACTTCCGACTTCTGGCAACAAAGTGTGTTCCTACTTCTGGATACAAACGCAAGTGTCTCGTAAACATGGCATACTTGCTAATAAACAACGAATAACTATTCATGGACAAATGAGGATTCACAACTTTATATTTTTGAACCTGAATATACGAAGGATGAACTGCTGTTACGTTGGAGCAGCCGGAAGCCGAGAGAGTGAGGCCAGTGCGACTTTAAATGACGCTGTAAATGTGGAGCTTGGAGCCAAGCTAGGTCAACATAAATGGACTGATAATCCAAAATCAACTGGAAACGTCCCCAGCCAGCTGGATCAAACGAACAACTGTCCATCGAGTGAGTCACTATACTATTAGTTATGATACATGCAGCACATCATGCGTGTTAGTACAACTATAGTACATATGCTGTCAAGCTAGCTGTGTAAAAACAAAACATGAAATATGCGCTAACGCTTTACAGATACTTTAATGATTGTTCATGTTTTTAAGAATGGTGTCCTATTGCATTGAGTTGTGTATTAAAAACTCAAAGGCGATTCGGGTTCTGACGTAGCAGCTGGCTTATCTCTCGCCGTAACTAGTTCACGGCTATTACCGTAGCACGCCAATGTGTTCGCTCTTACAATAACAATGTCGCTACAGCTTGGTTATTATAAAGGTTACAAAATGCAAATTAAGTATTATTGGTGGTTATTGAATTTATTTTTAAAGTGATTTAGAGGCAAATTGGATCGCTCCTATTAGCTGCATTGCTAGCTACCTAGAAAAAGTCGATTTTTGGTATTGTGAACGACAGTCAAATTTTAAAAAAAAACGGAGGTTCCCTTTTAAGGAGGGGATTGGGGGGGTCTCGAATCTACACTACCATAACAATAAATAAAATCGCTAAAGTTCTGACAAAGTTGCACTTGGATTTTGAACATGTAGACAGGCGTAGGGTTGTACATTACTTATCTGACAATCAAGTTAGGATCATTTTAAAACGAAAGTGCAAAGTAACTATACGAACATCCATCCATCCATCCATTTGGGAGAAACTTTTACACGTAAACAAACTGCGTGGTTGCTTGCTCTGCGTACCAATCTGCTAATTCATTCCTACATGAGCAGCTTTCTCGCGGCGGCGAGTGACGGCAGCGGGGCGGCAAGGGAGAGGCCCGGCTAGCAGCCAGCAGCAGCGGCACCACCACCTCGCGGCGGCGGGATCGGCAGCTTTCTCGCGGCGGCGAGTGACGGCAGCGGGGCGGCTAGGGAGAGGCCCGGCTACCGGCCAGCAGCAGCGGCACCACCACATCACTGCGGCGGGACCAGCAGCTTTCTCGCGGCGGCAAGTGACGGCAGCAGGGCGGCGAGGGAGAGGCCAGGCTGGCGGCTAACGGCTAGCGGCTGGCAGCAGCGGGACCATCTCGCGGAGACGAGACCGGCAGGTGACTGCGGCGAGGCCCGGGAGAGGAGAGAGGCTGGAGCGAGGCTTGCCAGGCCGGACGGGACCCCATCGGTGGGAAGGCGAAAGTGCCGTGACGCGTCTCGGCAATTTGGGTTGTGAGTTTTAGCCAGTAAAGAAACCGAACTGAAATTAAGAAGAAAACCAAGTGAATTAAGAAAATGAGTGCGAAACACAAGAAATTCGAGGAAGACTTGGAGGAGATCAGAAAATCGCTTAACTCCCTGTCGGAGGATGTAAGGACAGTGGCCAAACAGCAAGACACACTCATGGAGTTGTTGACCGAAATCAAAATGCTGAAAAACATCATCAAGGAAAAAGACAAGAAAATTGTTGACCTAGAAGCAAGAATTGACGAAATTGAACAGTACACCAGAATGGACGATTTAATTATAAGTGGACTAGAAACCAAACATCGCACATATGCAAGAGTGGCCGGGACTCGCAGCAGGGACGCTGACAAGGACGCCGAAGCCCCGGCAGACGAACTTGTGACACTTGAACGGCAAGTAATTAACTTTTTTTCCAGTAAGAACATGACTCTTCAAAGTGGCAGCATTTCAGCGTGCCATACTATCCCCAGGAAGGACAGCAGAACCAACCCAGCCATTGTGATCCGGTTTGTAAATCGGAAACACAAGACGGAGTTACTACGGCAGGGAAGGAAGCTGAAGGGAACTGGGGTTTACATCAATGAACATCTTACCAAGAAGAACGCTGACATTGCAAGACAAGCACGCATCCTCAGAAAAGAAAACAAGATACAAGCAACATGGACACGGAACTGCAAAATCATGATTCGGCTAAATGGACCATATGAAGAAGCCAAAGTTGTCATGATCCGAGAGCTCCGCAACTTGGATCAATATAGATGAGACCTGCTAGACTTATGACTGACACGGCTCATCCTTGGCTGGAGACGGGGAAGGCTACGCAGCGAGAAGGTGAGACAACTGAGAATCAAAAGTTTCTAAGAGCTGAATACATGGACTATAAACTGTATGACTTTGAAAATGATGTTGACCCAGAAAACCATCTGTTCAACTCAATCAATGCTACATGTGACTACTACACCGAGGAACAATTCAATGACAATGTTAGTTTAGATAATACATTTTCTTTAATACATTTCAACTGTAGAAGCTTATATGCAAATTTCTCAAAGATTGACGAATACCTGAAGACTCTAAATGGCAAATTCAAAATAATAGCACTTTCTGAAACATGGATCGATAAAGACAGAGGTATCGATTTCTCCATTGACGGGTATGAATTGTATCACTGTAGTAGAAGAAACAAGAAGGGAGGAGGTGTGGCCCTGTTTGTTGACTGTGAATTGAAATGTAGACCTGTGGAATGTATGACAGTGGTAATTGATGATTTATTTGAATGTGTAACTGTAGAGGTAGAAATAGAAAAGAAGAGAAATGTTATTGTTACGTGTATGTATAGGACACCTGGGTCTAAAGTAGAAGCATTTAATGATAGTTTGGAAGAATTATTGTGTAAGGTGAAGGAAAATAAAACATTTATCATGTGTGGCGACTATAACATAGACCTGCTAAGCTCACCCAGAAATAAATCAACAAGAGACTTCTTGGATGTGGTATATAGTAGAGGGCTTTATCCATTGATCACCAAACCCAGTAGAATAACGACAAATTGTGCAACGTTAATTGATCACATCTTTATAAATGACATAAAAAATAATATAAAAAGTGGACTAGTATTTAATGATATAAGTGACCACTTAACCTGTGTTTCTTACTTATGACTGTCCAATTGATAAAAAGAGGGAGGAAAAAACTCATAGATATGTAAGGAAAAGAATTGAAGAGGCAATAAATAGGTTTAGGAAGGACTTATTTGAAACTGACTGGAATGAGGTGTATGGGGGAGAAGCAAATGCTGCATATGAGGCTTTTCTTAATATATATTTATCATTGTATGAAAAGCATTGTCCGAATGTATGGAAACAAAGAGACAGCTACAATAAAAAGCCTTGGATTATAAAGGGACTACAGAATGCTTGTAAAAAGAAAAACAAACTTTATAGAGATTTCATAAAAGTAAAAACAAAGGATGCTGAAACGAAATATAAGGTTTACAAAAACAAATTGATAACAATAATGAGACAAGCAAAAAGAGAATATTATAATAATTTACTAGAAAAAAATAAAAACAATATCAAAGGAACTTGGAATATTCTGAACAAGGTAATAGGAAAAACATCTGGGCCTACAAACCCACCAAGCCATTTTATCAATGAGGATAATAAGATGATAACAAATATGAATGAAGTGGCAAACGGATTCAATTCTTTTTTTGTGAATGTTGGACCCAAAATGGCAGAGAGTATTGGAGAACATAAAGATATACAGAGTGGATGGAGAGGGGGAAGCAAAGTGCTACAGTCCATGCTTCTAGGAGATGTTAGTGAAAATGAAATTGTATCGGTGGTAACAAAACTGAAAAATAAGACATCAACAGACAGTGATGGTATAGACATGATAATTGTAAAAAATACTATTGACTGTATCATCAAACCTCTTTGTTATATTTTTAATCTTTCTTTTCAAACAGGGACCTTTCCAAATAAAATGAAGGTAGCAAAGGTAATTCCACTCTTTAAAACAGGAGATAAACATAGATTCACTAATTACAGACCAGTGTCACTACTGTCACAATTTTCTAAAATAATTGAAAAAATATTTGTAAAAAAATTAGATAGTTTTATTGAAAAGAACATGCTGTTGAGTGAGAGCCAGTATGGATTCCGGACCAATAGATCCACTGCTTAAGCTGTAATGAATATAATTGAGGATATAGCAACAGCAACTGATAATAAGAAATACACTATAGGGGTATTTATCGATCTTAAAAAAGCATTTGATACTATAGATCATTCTATATTATTGTCCAAGTTGTATTCATTTGGTGTGAGAGGAGTAGTTTTAGACTGGCTAAGAAGTTATTTAGATAATAGACAAGAGTTTGTGGATTTTATGGGTAATACATCTGAACAAATGAGGATTGAATGTGGAATTCCACAAGGTTCGGTTTTGGGACCAAAATTGTTTATTTTATATATTAATGATATATGTGAGGTATCAAAGTTATTGAAATTTGTATTATTTGCGGACGACACCAACTTTTATAGTTCGGGACACGACTTAAAAGCATTATCAAAAATTATTGAACAGGAAATGATTAAACTTAAGAGATGGTTTGATGCCAATAAATTATCATTAAATGTAGAAAAAACAAAGTTCATGATTTTTTGTAAGAGGAAAAGGGAGGAAACGATCAAATTGTCAATAAATGGAATAGATATTGAAAGGGTTTCTGAACTTAGATTTTAAGGAGTGATACTGGATGACGGTCTGACATGGAAATCTCATATTGCACATCTGCGGAAAAAGATGTCTAAGAGTATTTTTATATTAAATAAGGTAAAATATGTGTTAGATTATAGGGCAATGCGCATATTGTATTGTGCACTTATATTGCCATGTATCAGCTACTGTGTGGAAGTGTGGGGGAACACATAAGAGTAACATAAAGGCATTGTATCAACTACAGAAAAGAGCTATAAGGATTATTCATAAAGTAGATTACTTAGAACACACTAACATATTATTCATTAATTCAGGTTTATTGAAATTACAGGAGCTAGTAAAGTTACAGACATTATGTGTCATGTTTAAGGCTAAAAGCAAAACATTACCAGCAAATTTACAAAAAATGTTTGTCATCACTTCTGAGAATGAAGAGCATAGAAGAAAAGGTCATTTCCAACATCAGTATTCAAGGACAACTTTAAAACAAATGTGTATATCAGTGGTGGGGGTTAAACTATGGAATTCTCTTTATAATGAGATAAAAGATTGTAAAAATATATTCCAATTGAAAAAAATATATAAAGACAGAACAATAAAATCATATGGACAGCCATAAGTGTTTACATTTTGCTTTATATTTATTAATTTACTTGTTTTTTGCCTGGTTTTGTATTTGTTTTGTATCATCCCGTGAGGTGTACCTGTTTATTACTTATTTTGTTTTTTTGTTCGGTTTGTACTTCATGAAGTTTTGCACTTGTGTTTTTTTTGTTTTGTTTTGTTTTGTTTTCGTTATATTTGGATATAATTGTTGGTTCACATATCATTAAGTAAGACTATGTATTATGTGAAGGGGGCAGGAAAATATAAGATTTTTCTTCATCCTGCTCCTTCTCAGGCATTGGTGTGTAACGGTGTAACTGAATAATTGTGTTATAATTGTCTATCAAAGATGCACATCAATGAAGGAGATAAATAAAAATGATGATGATGATGATGATGATGATTTTCTACCGCTTGTCCCGTTCGGGATCGCAGGGGTTCTGGAGCCAATCTCAGCTGCATTCGGGCACCCTGGACAAGTCGCCACCTAATTGCACTACTGTTTAAAGGCCTACTGAAATGAATTTTTTTTATTTAAACGGGGATAGCAGATCTATTCTATGTGTCATACTTGATCATTTCGCGATATTGCCATATTTTTGCTGAAAGGATTTAGTATAGAACAACGACGATAAAGATTGCAACTTTTGGTATCTGATAAAAAAAAGGCTTGCACCTACCGGAAGTAGCGTGACGTAGTCAGTTGAACATATACGCAAAGTTCCCTATTGTTTACAATGATGGCCGCATGAAGTGAGAGAGATTCGGACCGAGAAAGCGACAATTTCCCCATTAATTTGAGCGAGGATGAAAGATTTGTGGATGAGTAAAGTGCAAGTGAAGGACTAGTGGGGAGTTGAAGCTATTCAGATAGGGAAGATGCTGTGAGAGCCGGGGGTGACCTGATATTCAGCTGGGAATGACTACAACAGTAAATAAACACAAGACATATATATACTCTATTAGCCACAACACAACCAGGCTTATATTTAATATGCCACAAATTAATCCTGCATAAAAACACCTGCGTGTTTGTTATGCTAGCTCCTAGCTCCTCTGCTAGCTCCTAGCTCCATAGAACACGCCAATACAATTCAAACACCTGATCAACACACACAATCACTCAGCCCAAAAGACCGTTTACCTAACCCAAGGTTCATAAAGCTTATATATTTTTAAAAAGTTACGTACGTGACGCGCACATACGGTCAAGTTATCGAATGTTTAGCAGCCAAGGCTGCATACTCACGGTACCTGATATTCAGCTGGGAATGACTACAACAGTAAATAAACACAAGACATATATATACTCTATTAGCCACAACACAACCAGGCTTATATTTAATATGCCACAAATTAATCCTGCATAATAACACCTGCGTGTTTGTTATGCTAGCTCCTAGCTCCTCTGCTAGCTCCTAGCTCCATAGAACACGCCAATACAATTCAAACACCCGATCAACACACACAATCACTCAGCCCAAAAGACCGTTCACCTAACCCAAGGTTCATAAAGCTTATATATTTTTAAAAAGTTACGTACGTGACGCGCACTTACGGTACGGTACGTGTTATGCTAGCTCCTAGCTCCTCTGCTAGCTCCTAGCTCCATAGAACACGCCAATACAATTCAAACACATGATCAACACACACAATCACTCAGCCCAAAAGACCGTTCACCTAACCCAAGGTTCATAAAGCTTATATATTTTAAAAAAGTTACGTACATACGCAAAAAAAAGCCAAAGCTGCATACTCACAGTAGCACGTCTGCGTCTTTGTCATCCAAATCAAAGTAATCCTGGTAAGAGTCTGTGTTGTCCCAGTTCTCTACAGGCGTCTGTGTATCCAAATCAAAAGTCCTCCTGGTTAGAGTCTCTGTTATCCGAGTTCTTCCATCTTGACTGCATCTTTCGGGAATGTAAACAAAGAAGCGCCGGCTGTGTACTGTTGTGGCTGACTACGTTCGAAAAATACGTCCATTTCGCACCGACAACTTTCTTCTTTGCTTGCTTGGCTTCCTTCTCCATAATGCAATGAACATGATTGAAACAGATTCACGAACACAGATGTCCAGAATACTGTGGAATTATGAAATGAAAACAGAGCTTTTTCATATCGGCTTCAATGTGGAAGGCATACCCGTGTTCGTCGGGCTACGTCACGCGCATACGTCATCCTCAGAGGCGTTTCGAACCGGAAGTTTAGCGGCAAATTTAAAATGTCACTTTATAAGTTAACCCGGCCGTATTGGCATGTGTTATAATGTTAAGATTTCATCATTGATATATAAACTATCAGACTGCGTGGTCGGTAGTAGTGGGTTTCAGTAGGCCTTTAAATAGATGTAGTAACAGGTTATATGCAAAAAAATTCTGAGTGGGGAACACTGACATGAAATGACAACATGACAGCACTTTTTAAAAATGCTAGTTTTATAATTAAATGTCAGCATGTCTTGGTGATGTATTTAACTACACTTTCTGTCAGCGCATACCATTTTGCACTGTTTTGTTTACACTGACCTGGCTTCGTCACCAAACGTGGAGTGAATGTGTTTAAAGTGTCAGGGATTCACCTTAATGTAGCACACCGCCACGGCAATTTCATTACCCCCACACCTTAAAAATAAGTTGTTTTACTTAACTTGAAAACAAATTAATAATGTAATATAGCATATTGTAGCCCTCAGAAGAAATCACACAAAGTCTGATGCTATTTTTAAATTTTTATCACCCATCTTATGATAATAAACGACACAATTCCAACAGGTTTTAGCTCCCGTGCAAACATTTCCGTCTCTGTGCTTCCCCGGACACACAACAACACTTCCTCATTTTTGGCCAATCATCTTTCAGGCACGGACGGTAAGTTTGACAACATGGGAAAAACTGACATCAAATCCACACGAACATAAAACATTAACACCAGCCGGTCGTGACAGTATGAATTGATATATATACTGTATATATATATATATATATATATATATATATATATATATATATATATATATATAGCCTATTATTTGCGCACTACTGACAAGTGATGTCCCAAAAACCCTCGAAAAAAGACTTTGATTACCGAAAACCGTGTTGCCGAAACCGTATGTAAACAAAACGCACACCATTGTCCGTAGCGTTATCAGCATGTCTGCAATTTGGACGTAATTTTAATGTATCGCAGACATACCCGCGGACAGCCATCTACAAAAAGTGCAAATATTAAGAGGACAGTGAAAAGAAAAGAAAAAGAAAGTCTAACTGGAGCAGCAACGCGAAGCAAGTGACATCACGCTCGCTGTAGCTCGCCTTTCGTCAGGGACATCGAGGGACAGAAGAGAGCTCCAAACACGAGTACATTTTATAATAAGACCAGAAGAAGATGCTAGATTTGCTGCTAGTCATTTTTACTAAAAAACTAATCATAAAGTCTCTAGACACTTGAAAAAATCTCAATAAAGTACACAGAAAAAAATATGTTACCGGTAATACAAATAATAATAACAGATCTGTTTTTAAATGTATGTATACATTTTGAGCCTTTTTAAAGAAAATCATATAGCGAATTAGGGCTGGGCGATATGGCAAAAAAAATTATAACGATTATTTTTTCCATATCATTCAATCTCGATTAATATCACAATTTTTTTTTTTTTTTTATTAAAGGAGGAGTGTCCCTTGCAGGATAGATAGATAGATAGTACTTTATTGATTCCTTCAGGAGAGTTCCCTCAGGAAAATTTAAAATTATAGCGTGGATAGGATTATAGCGTGTAACGTTGCATGCCTATTTACTACCGCAGTATAGTATATTTCAGCCATAAATTGCTCTCGGTAATGTACGCTGACATTTTGTGCATATCTATGATTGTGATTACTTAAGGTGAAACTGTACAGGTAATCCACGTTATTGTCTGTACCCCGGTTTTAGGGCACCAAATTAATCACGATCAGCCCTATTGTAAATTATGCAAATTATTAGATCAATCAATCAATCAATCAATGTTTATTTATATAGCCCTAAATCACAAGTGTCTCAAATGGCTGTATGATGTCATGGTGACCACACCCATGACCACGCCCCCACCACCACAGGTATCTTTGCAGTTAAGGGAAAACCCTGAGTAGGCATGCAGGTTTTCTGTAGTCGCAAACATTCGGCAAACTGGCTTCTCTGTGTTGATAGGCTCATCTTGTTCTAAAGGTTTAAACTGAAATATTCCCAGACTGGTGCGGTGGAATTTGGTTTTGTGATCATTTTGTCCAGGTTAGCTGCTAGATGCTAACTTATTGCACTGTGTAATGCTAGCGGGCTAGCGGGCCAGCGGCCCTGCATCACCTCAAGAAAGTTTAATGACACTTGCTGAGGACAAGATAATTCACCCCCATCTTTTCATTCCGCTATGGTACAAACACACGTAGCCACTAAAAGCGACGGAAACAGTGAATGCTCTTGATGCATGCAAATTAAATTTACAGACTTAACTTTAATTTATCGTTGGTTAATTGACTTATAGAATATCGGCCCAGGCCTAATTCTGAGTGGTCTTTTTTGTAATGTGCATAACTTTTGGAACGTGCTTATATGTTACCCTATACTTCCACACAGTAAATAAGATATAACAATAATGACAATAATAGTGTACGACATGAAGGTTTTACGGTTTAAGATGTGATTTGTTTTTCCTAGGATTCCAATACTTTTTGCTATTTTACTACTCATATATTTGATGAGAGCTTTCCAGCACAGCTTGTGATCTAATACCACACCCAGAAATGTACTTTCAATTTCTGTGTTATCAGTTTCTACTTTTACATTTATTCATACTTTACGGTTTACAAATAACATGAATTTGGTTTTGTTCAAGTATAGAGTAAGCCTGGGCCAATAACAAATTTTGCTTGACATGTCCAGTGCGTACCCCACCTTCCGACTGAGTGCAGCTGGGATAGCATCCCCCACATTGTATACTACTGTATATTGACTGTATAATGCCCCTTTCCCAAATTACATAAACGATTGTTTGTACTAGGCCTGTGCTGATAAAAATGTTGCTGGATATGGACATTATATTGTCCCACAAATTATGTTGTCAATAAACTATATTATTTTGAGACCAAATGATGCACTAATGTAACCATTAGGGGTGTAAAAATGAATCGGTACAAACCGATAACCGATTTTACCTTTAGAGGTATGAATACATCGTTTGGCAAGCCTCTAGATCGATCTATATGCAATATGGATCGCTCAATATCCGGTTGTAATGTCATGAATCGGTTGATTGTAGATATGTTACAAAACATGCTCTAATCTTGCGAGATTTCTGTGATGATGTAATACAAGAGTACCGTTCTCTTTTGCAATTTAAACAAAACAGAGCAAAATGGGAGACAGCACCAAAAGAGTTTATAAACAATGCACTCCCAAGTCTTAAATAGAAAGTGTGGTAAACGTTTGAATAAAAAAAAAAAAAAAAGACTGGTCTGTTGGATAAAAATATGGCCATTTGTAACGTTTGTAAAGCAGCGATAAAGTAGCGGCGGTATGACATATCTGAGCACACACCTGTTGTGACGGCATAAAGACACTTAAGCCGGCGATGAGGGAGCTAAGGTAGCAGACCTACCAACTGGCAAGATAACGACAACATCTACTACACTGTTCATTGTGCTAAAGACTGAGCTGCAGGGCTGCCAAGCGAGTCACGCAATTTAACCCATTCTCACACCACACTTGACATTTCGCACGCTTATATTTCCCCATTGACTACTCTATACAGTGTTTCCCACACATTCATTTATTTGTGGCGGCCCGCCACGAAAGAATTGAGGCCGCAACAAAACAAAAAAATAAATAAATAAATTTTAAAAAAAAATTTGTCCTGTCCAGCTTCTCAGGCAAATCATATAGTTGATGTAGATGCCCATATCGGCTGTTCAGATTTACTTTACAAAAGAGAAGTGTAGGATCAAGATTTTTGGAGCTCTTTGTTCAGTGGATCAGATGTTTGATGAAGCTTTGTGTCTATCTACCACCACTACGGTTTTCTGTTTATTTGTTACTGACTGTGGCAGGACACCTCTGCCTCTGTTTCACTTTATGTTGCTGCTAAATAATATGGTTGTAGTAGTAGACTAAAGTTAAATTATTTAGTATGCACTAATTAAAGGGGCAGTGCTTTAAGAGACATTTTAGCTTTTATATTTTTATAAGATATATTTTTTGTAAGAACCACAATTAATAAATATATTTCAGTGAATAACTTATTGTTCAAATCTGTATATAAATATGTACATAAAGTGTAGTAATTATATTGTAAAATTGATGGATGGATGGATGGACGTTTAAAACAAAACTTTTATTATTAATTAGTAAGTATAAATTTTTGAGCCTTTTTAGAGAAAATCATATCATTGTAGTAAATTATGCAAATTACTCGATGATGTCATGGTGACCATGCCCATAGCCACGCCCATAGTCACGCCCCCACCGCCACAGGTATCTTGGCAGTTTATGGGAAACTGTGCAACCTACTAATAAAAGTCTCAATCAATCAATCAATCAATCACTGCTATATTAATTGTTTTCATAATAACAAACTAGTTTCCTCGTGGCCTGCCATAGTTCGAGTAAATCAGATTGATTTCCCGAAAGACAACAGACAGCAGACCAAACCATAAATGATTTTACCTAAATCTAGCCTACCACGACAGGTAACACGCAGTGTAAATCAATCAGAAGAAACCTAAGACGAGACTTTTAGTCGTCAACTTGGTGACTTTCTTGCTAAATCTAGTATCTTTCCAACTCCTTGTCGTGATTTTCTTTCTCCAACAGCGACTAGCAACAAATCTAGCAATTTTGGGGGGCATGACTGGAGACATTAAAGCGCATAACACTCTAACGTTTTAGCGTACAAGCGGTGATGTCTGCTCTTAGACAGCTTGTACTGAAAACACATTTTGTTGTACTTTTAAGTACCGTACAATGACAATAAAGTCAATTCCAGTCGAAGCAAAGAGGAGACCCACACTCACTCTGTACAAAGCTGCCGCTGTTTCTGCCTTGGTTGAGATGTAAATGTTACATCACTGTCACGCTTCAAATAAAAACAAAGTTATCGTTCATGTCAATGAGCCAGTCAATAAAAGTGGTTTGTTCGTGAATATCTTAACCTTCCAGTCTTTTGATCAAGTTTGATACAATAACATTTAACAATGTAGAAGAAAGAAAAATACAACATAACTAAGAATCATCAGAAGAATATTAATTTACAGTTGTAATCATAATTTACATTTTTTAACTCAGATCTTTTCTTTAAGTTTGTGGATTGCAATGCCTTGAAATTGGTAGTAATACTATTTGCTAATCATTAATACAGGAAACTCCTTGTGGAGAGGCGGGGCCGGCGAGCGAGCAGCAAGGCAGGGCACGCTAGAGCCCGGCCCAAGATGGCGACGAGGAGACGGGGACGGTGAGCGAGCGGCGAGGTGGGGCGCGCCGGGAGCGACGCCGCAATCATGCCCAGGTGCGCGGATCGCGCACCTGGGCACGATCATCCAATCCTCTCACACTGTTTAAAAGGGCGACAGCTGTGAACGTCGGGAAGGGAGACGGTAGGAGACGAAGCCAACGTGAAGCTGACGCGGTGCGAGACAGGAGGAGAGCCCGAGGCAGACGACAAGCGAGCAAGGAAGAGGAGCTGAAGAGCGACCTGGACTGAGGCTATTTGCAAAAATAAACAAAGTCACAACTGCTCAAGATGTCTCTATTCTTCTATTCGTCTTGTGGGTCCAGGGAACCCACAAGACGGCACGAGTCCGTCACACTCCTGTTTTGTATTTATCTATTTAGAAACACATGACATTGTTCTTTCATGATACGTTTACCGGTAATTTTCTTTTCACCATGCAAAACTTCCATCTGCATTGAATCGTATCGCATCGAATCATAACTTTTTAAAAAGTATTCTTAGCGAATCGTATTGTGACCCTTGTATCAAAAGTCACATCGAATCACCATTTAAGATAGAGATGCACATCCCTAGTAACCATGTTATATAATAATAATAATGCAGGTATTCCTTTCAAACACATTAAACTTAGATTTCCCATTAGTTATTTTTTTACTACTTATATACACCTACACACACACCAACAGTAATTTAAGGTCAATTACTGTTGATTATATGAAATAAGTAAACAAAAAAATGGAATATTTCAAAATAATTAACTCTCAATCTCTGTTAGCAGAAATTGCACTTCAATAAATAATTAATTGACTATCGGCCCAGGCCTACTTCACTGCGCCATACTAGTGCTGCTGTCTTTAATTTGTGACTTCGGCCCAATTAGCAGACGTATTGCGACTTACTTTGTTGTTTCACTACCTGACATTCAAGCTATCTTAGCATCGCTTCATGTCTACCCCTGCACTATATCCAGTGTGCCAGTGATAATGGTGCTTGTAAGATGTGTAATTTATTTGCTGCCATTGAAGCAAGAATTACTAACTTAGAAGCAGCTGCGCACTGTGTATGGACATACTTTAGCTTCGACTGCTACCCCCTGTCAGGATGCTACATTGCATTGATGATGCATTTCTCTTAATTGTATGCGACATGGCCAAAATGTGTCAACAACATACATTGTCACAATGGGGAAATATAATTAAAATCTCTATCGTACAACCAGAAGTCTTACCTGTTGTGGCTCCTCCACCATGGTAACATACTCCACAATATTACCTCCTCCATCTGATACAACCACAGAGGTCATCACTCATTCCTAAAAACACAAAAGAAGTGTCTTGCTGGTTAAGACTGCTAAATACAACAATAAAGAATGTGTGCAAATGTGAAAAAAATCTAAAACGTTATTGATATGCATGTGTGTAAACAGAAATGACAAATTAAATTATTCACTGCATAAAGTGTATTAACAGTAAATAATCATATCTGTATGTCTCTGATGATCAGTATAACCACAAGGGTCATTTAAAAATATTAAAACATTACCAACTAGGGATGTCACGGTATGATTTTTTTTAATCACAGGTATTGTGACCAAAATTATTGCAGTTATCGCTGTATTTTTAATTGTGCTCAAAATTTTCTAAAACTACTTATATTCAAATCTTATTTTTAAAAAAACACAAACGAATGCAGCTGAGATGGGCTCCAGCGACCCCCTACGAACCCCGAAAGGACAAGCGCTAGAAAATGGATGGATGGAAACAATACAATTTAAAATGTATGTAAGTACCTGAAGTAGAACATTTAATGTGCATATGAAAGCAACACAAGCATTATAAAAAAAGTAATATGGCAGAAAAAAAATTACATAAATAAAAATATGTGAAACTTGTGCAAGATGGCAATTTATGAACATAAGACATAACTGCATTTTTTGTCCATATAGATAAAAATAGTGTTAATATATGAGATTTAGTTTTACATAGTAGGCTGCATGGTATGGCCAAAATAGCAATTAAGATTATTCTTTATCAATATTGTAACTGTTATTTCTTCGTGCACATAATACATATTTATAAAGTGTTTGGATGTATTCATTTATTTAAAATTTTCATAAAATATAATATTGCCTGACAAAAAGTGTTCAGTGTTGTAGCTTTACTATTATCGTTAGTTTTTTAGCCAAAATTCGTCCGTTCTCCCTTTTCTGTCTACCCACTGTGTCTGCTTGTAAGTACTCCGTGATTGTGCGCTGCCGAACATGGTCCTCTGCTCGTAAAACTAGCAATGTATCCCCGTATGAAAAAAATAGTCAAAAACAGAAGGAGATAACGTTCGCAGTAATCTACCACATAGCGAAGGACATACACTATTTGATTTCCTATTATGCAGCTCATTTTTATGACAGTTATTTAAATATATTGTGTAACATCATGCACAAAAGTGCACTTTATTTGTTTTAAACTATTGTAATGGCGTTCTGTACAAAAAGTGCCCTTTAATTTAGTGTTGTTTTGATATGTCATCTTAGTGACATCATGCACAAAAGTGCACTAATAGCTTGTTTTCAAATGTCTCTGACAATCTTGCGCTTTCTGTTTTGAAATTACATGAATGTTTGTGCCACGGTTTAATAAATACAGTTTTAGTAAATTGACTTAGTTGTGATTTCTCTCTCTGCATGAAAGTTTAAAATGAGCATATATTAATGCAGTATGAACAAGAATGTTTTAATGTAGACACATAGAATCATCATACTGGTGTGATTATATGCATCAAGTGTTAATTCAAGGCTAAAGCAAAATATCGAGATATATATCGTGTATCATGACATGGCCTAAAAATATCGAGATATTAATAAAAGGCCATATCGCCCAGCCCTTATATACACACACACACACACACACACACACACACACACACACACACACACACACACACACACACACACACACACACACACACACACACACACACAGGCGGTTACCTACGGTGGCCGAGAAAAGTCACAACAAATCCAACAAGACAATATACATTACAACACAACAACTTTCAGCAACAGCACAATTGCAAACACCACAACACAATGATATAGTGCAACAACACAACTATAAACCACCGATTAACAAAACAGAAAGGACAGAAGAGCAAGTTACGGTGACGGACATAGTATATTAGTATTATCGAAACAGTGAAAAAAAGTGATTTACTACTCAAAAAGTGTCACACTTCACTTATTTTACCAACTTCGTTCTCAGGAAGTTGTGAGTCACCAAAACTTGTCTGCTGTCACTTCCGTTCCGTTTTTGTATTGTCGTGTTTTGGCTAGTTGTTGAGTAATGGCTTTATGTTATTGTGTTGTGGCGTTTGCATTTGTTCTGACTTCTCTCTGCTATTGTAGCTGATTAGTATTAGAATTACAGTAGCAGGTCAAACCTCTGCTCATTAAACCTTGGTTGCACTTAGGGCTGGGCGATATACAAACCCCGTTTCCATATGAGTTGGGAAATTGTGTTATATGTAAATATAAACGGAATACAATGATTTGCAAATCCTTCTCAACCCATATTCAATTGAATGCACTACAAAGACAAGATATTTGATGTTCAAACTCACAAACTTTATTTTTTTTTTGCAAATAATTAACTTAGAATTTCATGGCTGCAACACGTGCCAAAGTAGTTGGGAAAGGGCATGTTCACCACTGTGTTACATGGCCTTTCCTTTCAACAACACTCAGTAAACGTTTGGGAACTGAGGAGAAACATTTTTTAAGCTTCTCAGGTGGAATTCTTTCCTATTCTTGCTTGATGTACAGCTTAAGTTGTTCAACAGTCCAGGGGTCTCCATTGTGGTATTTTAGGCTTTCATAATGTGCCACACATTTTCAATGGGAGACAGGTCTAGACTACAGGCAGGCCAGTCTAGTACCCGCACTCTTTTACTATGAAGCCACGTTGATGTAACACGTGGCTTGGCATTGTCTTGCTGGAATAAGCAGGGGCGTCCATGGTAACATTGCTTGGATGGCAACATATGTTGCTCCAAAACCTGTATGTACCTTTCAGCATTAATGGCGCCTTCACAGATGTGTAAGTTACCCATGTCTTGGGCACTAATACACCCCCATACCATCACAGATGCTGGCTTTTAAATTTGCGCCTATAACAATCCGGATGGTTCTTTTCCTCTTTGGTCCGGAGGACACGACGTCCACAGTTTCCAAAAACAATTTGAAATGTAGACTCGTCAGACCACAGAACACTTTTCTACTTTGTATCAGTCCATCTTAGATGAGCTCAGGCCCAGCGAAGCCGACGGCGTTTCTGGGTGTTGTTGATAAACGGTTTTCGCCTTGCATAGGAGAGTTTTAACTTGCACTTACAGATGTGGCGACCAACTGTAATTACTGACAGTGGGTTTCTGAAGTGTTCCTGAGCCCATGTGGTGATATCCTTTACACACTGATGTCGCTTGTTGATGCAGTACAGCCTGAGGGATCGAAGGTCATAGGCTTAGCTGCTTACGTGCAGTGATTTCTCCAGATTCTCTGAACCCTTTGATGATATTACGGACCGTAGATGGTGAAATCCCTAAATTCCTTGCAATAGCTGGTTGAGAAAGGTTTTTCTTAAACTGTTCAACAATTTGCTCACGCATTTGTTGACAAAGTGGTGACCCTCGCCCCATCCTTGTTCGTGAATGACTGAGCATTTCATGGAATCTACTTTTATACCCAATCATGGCACCCACCTGTTCCCAATTTGCCTGTTCACCTGTGGGATGTTCCAAATAAGTGTTTGATGCGCATTCCTCAACTTTATCAGTATTTATTGCCACCTTTCCCAACTTCTTTGTCACGTGTTGCTGGCATCAAATTCTAAAGTTAATGATTATTTGCACAAAAAAAAAGTTTATCAGTTTGAACATCAAATATGTTGTCTTTGTAGCATATTCAACTGAATATGGGTTTAAAATTATTTGGAAATCATTGTATTACGTTTATATTTACATCTAACACAATTTCCCAACTCATATGGAAACGGGGTTTGTAATATCGATATATTTTTAAACAAGATATGAATTAAGAAAATATTGTAATATCGATATAATTTATTTCACAATAAAATGACCAAACATTGCTTATTTGTTGTGTTCCTTGTTCTCCCCCGCTCCCCCTCCATGGGCTACTAAACTCCTCCCTCCTTTCAAGACGTGCACATTTGGACAAATGTATGCCTCTGGATAAAACATTAATTTGAGTTGTTTACCATGTAAACCCAAATAAAAACTGTTCTCGAGTTGCCAATCCGGGCATATTTCGCACGAGAAATGCTGCCAAAAATGTATGTCAAAGTGAAGAAGATCATAGATAGATCATTTTATTTACAGTATGTTATGTGAGATAGGCTCCAGCACCCCCCGCGACCCCGACAGGGACAAGCGGTAGAAAATGGATGGATGGATGGAATTCTGTACTACTTAAACAGTTTATTTTCTGTGCTGTTAATACCCATCTTGACTAACTGGGTTAATAAAAGTGCCACTGATTGTTTACAGTACAGTTGTCATTCAGTTCAATTTTAGTGAATCTCGCTCAAAAATGAATATCTTTATATGTATACTTTCACCGGAAAATATATCGAATATCGAGTTTATGTAAAAATATATCAAGATGTACTTTTTTGTCCACATCGCCCAGCTCTTGTTGCACTTAATTTTTTATATTAATTCATTTTGCATTGGTGTTATTCCTTTGTCAAAAACAACAGTAAAAGAGGAGGTAAATCTACTGTTGTATTATTTAATGTTGTTAAACAAAAACAGAAGTAGCAGGAAAATCTAAGGTTGGTAACTGTACTTTTATTCAAAAGTTATTGTTTATTGAAAATGAGAGCATAAAGTGTTTCCTCTTGTTAATTCAAGTGTTGGCTACACTTTATTCAAATACGATGTGAATACATTTGGCCATTAATTGTTGTTTACTTGCTTGTTTGTATCCATAACTCATCTATCCATCCATTGTTTACCGATATATATCTAATTCCCTTGCAAAATAACAGGAATATAGGAAACTTCACCTGCAGTATCCAGTATTTATTTCACAGTCACACTGGGTTTTTGTTTTGTTTGTTTTTATTTGCTAAAAAAGATACTGAATCGATTCAAAGTCATAAAATCATTAAGGATCGTATCAGTCTAAACCAGTGGTTCTTAACCTGGGTTGGATCGAACCCTAGGGGTTCGGTGAGTCGGCCTCAGGGGTTCGGCGGAGCCTCCGCCGCGGAGGTCAAGACACACCTGACTCATCGTGTAGATAAAAACTTCTCCCTATCGACGTATTATGCATACCCCCAAACAATGTTACCTCTAATTTTCCATATGCGTGAGCAAACGTAAAAACTCCTTGAGCATTCAGTGGAGCACATGTGAGCGACGTCAGACATGCACATGCACTGTGGCCACACCAGCAGCACACCTGTCCCAAACCTGACTAAATAACAAGTTAAATGTTTTATTATTATAATCAAATGACAGCATTCATTTCCATGAGATTATTTTCTAATATAAGTGTTTTGGCCCACTTACAATGACAATAACAAAAAATATTGTTTTTCATGAGCTATTGTATGTCTGGGTGGAGTTCCTGCTTTGGAAATAATTTGTACCCCTTCCAGATATCGCATTTAGTTCCACTAAAACATTCACATGTTGCACAATGAGATGTAAACATGGGATCATGTGTACATTCCTGTAACTTTCTGTTTATCTTTATTAGTATTTCTTTAAAATAATAACATCATTTCATGATTAATATTTATAAATTAAGATTAAATTAAAGAAAAAAACATTTTATTTTTCACTAAAGAAGGGTTTGGTGAATGCGCATATGAAACAAGTGGGGTTCGGTACCTCCAACAAGGTTAAGAACCACTGGTCTAAACAAATAATATTGTCCCTAAATCGAATCGGCAACCATCATCTCTGAATCAAATCGTTGTTAAAACGAAGCATTACACACCTAGTGTACAAACATGATTAATACATTATTTTTGGTGATTACATTTTGTAAAAAGTTTGTAGAAATGTTTAAAATCTTTGTTGTATTTATTTATATGCATATTATACTATTTATTATATAACATATTTATTTTCTCGATCAATGAATTAAAATCTTAAAAAGTATCATCAGCGATACTGTCTCTGAATTTACTTGGTATCGGATCGATACCAATTTTTGTATCGCCCTCCTCTAATGTTGTGAACCGACAAAATTGACGTGCATATGTAGGATGGCACAAAACTAATAGTTAACAGTTCATCAAACTTAAAAACATGACAACATAATGAAAACAAACACACCCACTAGCACTACTCGTATTAGAGCGCGACCGTCACGTCGCAAGCTAATGTTTACTTTCTGTACGGTTTGGCTAGTCAAAGTGCGGTTAAGCATACTTTTCGCTGCTCTAACATCAGCTAACGAGTCATGGGAATGTTAAGAAGTGCTGTTCAACTTAATTACAAACACCGAAATAATTCTGCCTTTTATACAACGCATTATATTTGACAGGGAACAGACTGAAAATAGTTCTGTTCAGTGCGCAGCTGTTAGCATTAGCAATTAGCTCGCTGACAGCCTATATACCGTTATGTAACACAGGTCCATGGTTCGCAAGCAGAGCAAAGTACAGCAAAACTAAGTCTATTTTAGCGAGTTGAGCCCCCCACTCGCAGTCTATGTATACATTGGTGCACTTACTTCACGCCTCTTACCTTGTTTTGCTGTCCACGCAAAGTAAGTAAGCTCCACAGCTAATGCTAGTCGGGCCTGATGTTAGCCTAGTTGGGAAGCCAAAGCCGCCAGTTTCACTTTTACAAACGTTGCTCTGCGAGTCCTTCTGGCTTCAGACTCTTCACAAGAGATCTTCCAATCCGTGTTCGAATCCACGCGATATGAACGAATACATGCCGCACATAAGTGTGGATTTGCGCTAGTTATTGGCTATCGTGGAGCTTTTCCGGCGCGCAGTCTGAACATATACTGCGGGGCAAAGCGTCGACTGCCGTGACGTCACGAGGACAACCCCGGTGCACAACGAGCGACGGTATAAAAAAAAGTCGACTAATCAAATATCGAAATTGTATTATCCTATAAATAAGTACATGTTCGGGCCTATGATAATCGTAGTAATTGCGTTGCTCTGCTTTTTAATTATATTTCCGTGACGGTGTTCTTAATTAGCAAAATAATAAATGTACAGGAACTAAAATGATAAAAGCAGCATAAACCAATGTTTTCAAATAGGGCTGACTTGCTAATTTGTATTTTTCTGACATTTGGCAAGTTGCAGCACAAAGTGCTTTTCACCAGTTAATAAACATAAAAAAAGAGCATGGTGGAAAAACACCACCTTTGAGGCGTCAAATTAACGCCATCTACAAAATAAAGTAAAAAGTAAAAGTAAAGTACCAATGATTGTCAATTTGTCACACACACAGTAGGTGTGGTGAAATTCAATCAATCAATCAATGTTTATTTATATAGCCCTGAATCACAAGTGTCTCAAAGGGCTGCACAAGCCACAGCGACATCCTCGGTACAGAGCCCACATAAGGGCAAGGAAAACTCACCCCAGTGGGACGTCGATGTGAGTGACTATATGAGAAACCTTGGAGAGGACCGCATATGTGGGTAACCCCCACCCTCTAGGGGAGACCGAAAGCAATGGATGTCGAGTGGGTCTGACATAATATTGTGAAAGTCCAGTCCATAGTGGATCCAACACATCAGCGAAAGTCCAGTCCACAGTGGATCCAACACAGCAGTGAGAGTCCAGTCCATAGTGGGGCCAGCAGGAAACCATCCCGAGCGGAGATGGGTCAGCAGCGCAGAGATGTCCCCAACCGATGCACAGGCGAGCGGTCCACTCCTGGTCCCGACTTTGGACAGCCAGCACTTCATCCATGGCCACCGGACCTGTGTAACTCCCCCTCCACAAGGGAGAGGGGGGCAGAGGAGAAAATAAAATATTATTAAAATGGGTCAAATTACCCTCTGCATTTGACCTATCCCCTTGTTCACCCCCTGGGAGGTGAGGGAGCAGTGAGCAGCAGCGGTGGCCACGCCCGGGAATCATTTTGGTGATTTAAAAAATGATTCCCGGGCGCGGCCACCGCTGCTGCTCACTGCTCCCCTCATGTCCCAGGGGGTGAACAAGGGGATGGGTCAAATGCAGAGGGTAATTTGACCCATTTTAATAATATTTTCTTTTCTCCTCTTCCCCCCTCTCCCTTGTGGAGGGGGAGTTACACAGGTCCGGTGGCCATGGATGAAGTGCTGGCTGTCCAGAGTCGGTACCCGGGGTGGACCGCTCGCCTGTGTGAGGGTGATGGGTCAAATGCAGAGGATAATCTCACCACACCTAGTGTGTGTGTGACAATCATTGGTAGTTTTTTTAAAGAGAGGAAGAGAGCAAATATCAGGAGCTTGTGGAGGACTGCTGCAGAAATGGGTGGAAGACCAAGTGCATGCCGGTGGAGGTGGGATGTCAGGGATTTGCTGGCCATTCCCTATGCAAGGCCTATGGAACTTTGAACACCACAGAGCAAAGCAGGAGGAGATCCATCCATTCAGACATGAAGGCAGCAGAGAAGGCATCCCGATGGCTCTGGCTAAAAAAAGGGGGAAAAATAATTAATATCAGGTAAAAGTCAAATCAAAAAGGTGGGTATTAAGCCTGCTCTTAAAAACATGAACGTTTTTAAGAGCAGGCTTAAAACCCACCTTTTTGATTTGACTTTTACCTGATATTGATTATTTTATTGAAGTAATTTGTATTTGACTTTTTATCCTATTAGTTATGCAAGATTTTATTTAGTTCTATTTATTTATGAATTGTAAAGTGAAGTGAATTATATAGCGCTTTTCTCTAGTGACTCAAAGCGCTTTTACATAGTGAAACCCAATATATAAGTTACATTTGAACCAGTGTGGGTGGCACTGGGAGCAGGTGGGTAAAGTGTCTTGCCCAAGGACACAACGGCAGTGACTAGGATGGCGGAAGCGGGGATCGAACCTGGAACCCTCAAGTTGCTGGCACGGCCACTCTACCAACCGAGCTATACCGCCCATTTATATTATATATAATATATATCATATATTTACTGTATATTCATTTTATTTTTATCTTTTTAATAATCTTCATATGTTTTACTTGTATTTTATTCTTTATCTCTATTCATGGTTCTTACTTTTTACAAGTTTTATTATTTTTATTTTCCAACGTTCCTCAGATGAGCCATCTGCCTCAGGGTTTATCGGCCGTGCCTTGTGGGGGCGTTTATGTGTCAGCGTCCTGGTGGCCATGGTCTGATGACCTCTTGGTGCAGATGGCTACTGTGATGGTGTTTACTCACATGTCACGTATGTGATAATGGGGGATAGGTCACTGGGGTATTGTTTTTAACTTTGTAAAGCACTTTGCGTTGCATTTCTTTTATGTCTGAAAAGCGCTTCATAAATAAAGTTTGATTGATTTATTGATTGAAGTGGGGGTCATAAGCCAGTTGGACACGATCAACCCCAGTCGG
The DNA here is from genome assembly GCF_033978785.1 of Entelurus aequoreus. NCBI lineage: Eukaryota > Metazoa > Chordata > Actinopteri > Syngnathiformes > Syngnathidae > Entelurus > Entelurus aequoreus. Next base: position 59,650,765 of record NC_084734.1, on the reverse strand, counting down.
GTCGCCTGGCAGAAGGTGTGTCTTGCAAGACCCAAAACATCCAGTGAAGCCAGGTCACAACACTGATGTGTCCAAGTTTGTGCATAGGAAAGGTTGAACGGTATCAAATTCAGTAAATAATTGGAGAAAACAAGGAGTTATGCATGATCAATTTTAGTACCTTTCTTTAGGTATCAGACATTTTAAAATAAGGTTAGAAAATAAAGAGTCTACGCATATTTTCAACTCCTTTTATTCTGTAACAGAAGAAATACCATGTTTTATTTTCAATTGCTTTTAGCACCAGGGACATAAAACACTGAAGGATAGTAATAATGGAACGTGCAAAATGAGGAAATAGAACTAGAACATGTAAACTCTACCAACAAAGCTGTAACTTCTGATTGAAGTATTTACAGACATTTCTTCAACATACATCGTTACTGGCATGTCGTCACATTCTATTCTGCACTTGCTGCAAACCTGCTTCAACCCTCCAAATTGGTGAAAAGATGGAGCAGGGAATACTTATATATCTGGCTTCTTTGCTGAGGTGGAGGATGGGCAATTCGCTCTCCTATCGGTGTGTTACAAAACTACTACCGGTACTATTTTACATCCAAACACGTGACTATAAAGCGAGGTTGCCTGTGATTGGCCCCGCAGCGACAGGGGCGGGTCCTTCTCGTTGGAGTGACAGGTACGTAAACTTGAGAGAGCTCCTGTGTGTCGCTCAATCTGTGCATTGCTGACTTCTGCCTCCTTTTTTCAGTTTGTTGGATCATTGTTCAGATAAATTTAAGGACATTAAATTGCAGAGAAAAAAAGTTTAATCAATTAAAAAATTCCCAACCCCCTGCTTTGACACTCCCACCTGCACAGCCACACTCACTTATTGTTACCGTGAATAAAAGTGATCCCTATCTAACAATACCTTCTGCTCGGAAAGGGAAGCTCGCAGGAAGGGCTTTGTGTTTTCATTTGAATTGTTGAGATTAAAAATATTCAAAAATGATGTAAATCCATACAAGAAATACACATTTCCATCAAATGGTTAAGGTTGTCTAGAAAAATACACTTTTTAATAGAATTTATGTTCAAAATAGGACAGATTGCATTCCATGGTTATATGTTTAAAAAACCCTGAGTGCCAAATTGAATGAATTCCAAGTTTCCTGATCTTAGATATATGATATAAAATGCCATATATATGTATATATATATATATATATATATATATATATATATATTCATATATATATATATATATATATATTCATATATATATATATATTCATATATATATATATTGCGTATTATAGTGTGACAACTAAGGATGATAGCAGCGTAGCGCAGTGTTTTGTTGCTTTAAAATGTGTTTGACATGGATGAGGTCTGTGGAAATGAGGAACATTTGAGGTAGGTGAATTTGCTACATAGTCACGGCAGCTGTCAAAGACAAACCAAAGTAAAACAGTTTTGAATTTGTAATGATTTGTACAGTAGGTAGAGAACACTGTACAAGCATATCACATGACTGATGGAAGAAAGGATGAACATATACAAGGAGTGTTCAAGAGTTAGTAAAGTATTGAACAGTAAAATAAATGGCTCAGAAGTGTCTTCAGTGGTTCACTAAAAAACCTTTCCCTTTAAGTGCTTCCTAGACTTGGATTGTCACCTACAGTGTACATGTAATAACTATTTAATGTATATTTCACATTGCAATAATAGCACACCCTTTTCAAATCCCATTTGTGCATAAAAGGAAAAACAAGTTGACAAAGGCACACCCCTCTTCTTCTGTTACACAGGAAGTTGTCATTCAGGAAATGTTACCTGTGTGATAAAGAATAGAAATGTTCCTTATTAGTATTCGAACCATCAACTCAAATACACATTTTTTCCAGTAAGAAGCTAAGTACTTCAAAGGGGTCCTATTATGCAGTTTTTGTGTAATTGGGATCCCCAGAAGACCCGAAAAGGTGAAATCACACCATGGAGGCACGGCAAGGATATTTGTAAAAAAAAACAAAAAAAACTTGCCTTTTTCCAAACTTGCTCCAATTGAGCCGTATGGAATTTGAGACATTAGTAAAGTTTTTTGCCTTAGTTATGTCAGTAGATATCTCCATACATGCTAGTTTTACCTGAAGAACTTTGCCTTTTTTCCAGTTGTAGTCCAAAGTTGTAGTCAATAAGTTCCTTCTTTTTCTCTATACTCTTGTTGTGGGTAAATGCACCCTCCCCTGTTGCCATTTCGAATAAAACGTAGTGTATAGTTCTAACTTATATCTTTCAGTAGACTCCATACGGAAGCGTTAAAAACTACAACATGGCTGACGGGGTGGAGATGCAGTGGGAGGAGGCTTAGCCTGGAGAACTTTGGCATGTAAATATGACTGCCCGAAAATAGCACCTTCTGAAGAGACGGTCAGTAAGTGGCTTGAAGATTAACTGTAACACATAATCTTTGCAACAGTTTGACTAGATAACCACCATTACATGTTATGTAGACCACAAGCAAAAAATCACAATATGACCCCTTTAAGTGAACTGCACTTTTTTCGGAATTTTTCAAATCATTATGAAAGACATGACGATGGACGGACTTCTTTTAATGCATTCTAAATATTAAATAAACATAAATAAAAGTCTGCTTACCAATGGGAGCTCCACTATTCCCCGCATAAAGTCCAATAAATAACCATTCAAAAACCACCAACAATGCTCAATTTACATTTTGTGACTTGAATATTAACCAATTATTAGGGATATTGTTATCATAAGCGTTAAAGCAGGCAAACTATTCATAGCGGCACCGTGATCACTTCCTGTGTGCCTATGTTTACAACATCGAGTGGTCTGCTGCGTCTTCGCTTCCTTGCTCCCTGGAAGTTTATTGTAGATCATAAATCATGCCTCTCACCTGGACATGAGACGTCTGAGGAGGTAATCCGACAAGTTGGTACACAGCCACATAGGACCTCGAACTGGCGCGGAGGACGACACAAAAAGAGCTTGTCCCCCCTGAACCTCCACCCCGTTTCTTTGTGAGGATTATGAGTCATTCTTCATCTAAATGGGAATATATGAACATCCCAGCAGTCGGCATCCTAATGACAGCAGACATTGTACAGTAAGGGATGTTTTATTATGTTTCTTTGCTCTCATAAAGTCTGCAGTGAGCAGAAATCAGTAATGAAGAAAAAAAAGCAAAGCAAACGTGATGCGTTTTTTAAATCAATGCACCACGCATGTTTAAAATGATCAAAATACGTAAATATTAAATATAAATGTTCTCCATACTACATTACAGGTATACAGTATTTATAGCATGTATATAAAACCCTAATGGAGGAGTTTGTATGTTTTTTAGGGGCTCTATAGGCAGAATTTAATGGGTCCCATAGGCTCCATTGTAAGCAGACTTTTGATCGCATTTATTTAATATATTGAATACATAAAAAAATCCATCCATCGTCATGTCTTTCATAATGATTGTGAACGACAGGAAAAATTCACAAAAGTGCAGTTCACCTTTAACCTCCACAACCTATTATAATATTTAAAGTTCAGTACCTTATAACTACTGCATTTGCATCCTAAGAAGACTCCGCTTGTCCTGAGTACCAGAAACAAAGATCAGTGTTATTTTTTTCCATGACCTTACAGTCAAAATAGGAAAGTGTAGCACACATATAAATATAAACATAGTGATGTCACATCACTATTACACTTAGGGAATAAGATGTGTCGTTGGTGCTCCCTCAGCAACCCAAACAGTTTCTATTTCAGTCTCCAAATTGTGGGAATTATTGCCACATTCAAAGCACTTGGAATGTCAGAAAATCATTGGTAATCTTTAGTTCATCCAATAGATGTTTGATAAGGTTGAGTTCATAACTTTGTAAAAAAATATGCTCGAACAGACAAAAGGTCATCCTCTTAACTGTTACTTCAGAGCTACAATCATATACAATTAGGGAATATTTGCTCACCTGCTGATTTTACAATGATATGTACAGGACAGAAATGAATGGTAACTTTTTTGTAACGGAGTCAGAATGTAAAATAAAATCCTGAAACAACATCTATCAAGGGAACTAAGTATTTGATCCTATTGCAACATAGTACCTAGTGTGTGAAAACCTTGTTGGCAAGAACAGAGGTCAGACATTTCTTGTAATTGGTTACCAAGGAAGACTTCGATCAGGGAAACAACCAAAAAGCAGAATGTTTCTACTTGGATGATGTTGGACTAATATTTAGTATTCTGGGCTGGTCCCTCAGCTTTCTCGCAATCATCCTTACTTCACCAGGTGGAATCTTGGATGAAGCTCCAGAGGCACGGCGATTGACTGTTACTTTTGTATTCCTTCCATTGCTGAATTACTATATCAATAGTGGTCTCTTTCTTAAAGAGCTTCTTGTTGATGGTCTTGTAGTCCATTTCAGTTTTGTGCAGGTCTACAATGGTCCTTTGACAGTGCTTTGGTCTTGCTGTGGTGGTGGAGAAGAGACAGCTTTCTTTTATCCACATAACTAGATGAGATTGGGTAGGCTACTTTCCTAAAAGGGCTAGGGCTAATTGTGTGCACATACCCGGTCTGTGGGCGTCAGAATGCTTGTTGATCATTTGAGCATTGAATATGTATTTCCCTTAATGTACCAGTGTAGTGAAAAAATAAGTTGCCTCTATATTGAAGCTATTATCATATATATCTGATTCATGACACCAAAAGACTTCCAAAGTTTGCGAATAAATACATATGATCAAAATAGTATCAATCTCACAGAGATTCCCGAGCCATTTTGAGAGAAGATGAGGAAGCAGACATCGCATGACGTAGAGGTAGGGACCACAGATGCCTTCATCACCAACAACAATGCAAATCATGCAGACTTTGTAAGAGTCAACAATTACTTTGGGCAAAATTATCATCCAGAACTTTATATTGTTGATCCTGAATATAAGGAGGATGAGCTACAAGTTTTAGAAGCTCTGCTTAATAGATCCAGCTTTAGTAAAACACAAAGCATCATGTAGCAATATTGCTAAGTGCTAAACAAGAAATACAAACTACAAACATAATGAATAAGAATTAATCATGACGCACATGAAGGGTTAACAAGAAAAAGTCTCCCTGCAGACATCTCTTCGGTTGTGTGTGTTTGTCTCCATCTCTGGGTATAAATTGAATGTCACAGATGACCAACTTCTAATATTTGGTTAATATTCAGGTTACGATATGTATAAAGAGTATTGTTGGTGGGTTTTGAACAGTTATTTAGAGGGTTTTGTGGGCAAAAAAAAAAGCGGCCGTTGACTACATTGTTAGCGAACCTTTTAAGTATTTATTTACACCTTAGAATGCATAGAAAAAAGAAAAACATGTGTTCATATCTTACTTAAGGGTTGTGAATTATAGACAGCACATTTCTCTCCAATTTTTGCATATTTCCAGAATGACTGATCTGATAATATTGTCAGAGTGCAGAAAAGTTCGTCCAGCGACGTCAATCTACGAAAATTACCAAAGACGTTCGAAGTGGAATATTTTAAATGGCTGACTGAATTTGTGGCATTTTGTGATGTTTGAACTATGTTTTTACATACTTTGTGGATCGTAAATATGATCGGATATGGTTTAATGGTTACAATGAAACACAATCAAGCATATAAAATCAACTTATTTTTCCACTCTACTGGTACTTTAATCAATACAAATTAATTTAGAACCTTTATTTACGGTTACTTTATTTTTTCAGGATTTTATTTGACATTATGTCTGTGATTTTACTAAAATTATCATAAAATGTAGGCATGTTTAATATCTTTGTAAGGGGGTAAACAACACAATCAGCAAATACTAATTTCCCCACCTTACAAGGTATTGGTGAAGAAATACATTTCTGGGGTGACAAATGTATTTGCCCACAATGGCAATGTAAATGTATTAGAGTATCTCCGAAATAAAACACATCTTCAATGGTCTAAAATCAGTTATTTAGGAAGAACAAAAACACATACCTCATCTTCTGGAGCTGGGATAATTCTTCCACTTATTGGTGCCACTCCTAGAACCCTAGGTGATTTATCTACCTTAGGTGTTCCTTCCAGAACCACAACAATGAACTCCCGTTTGGGTTCTTCTTCTCGGGTCTCCACTGGAGCTGGCGATGCGTCTCCCGCTATCAGGCTAGTTAGGTTGATATTTGATTCTGCAGCAGCCTCCTCTGTTGGAGGAACATCCTCAATGACTGGTTCAGTCTGTATTGGTAAGATGGAGTCCTCAACAACTGAGGCTAACTTTACTTGTGCATGGGCCTCCTCAATCACTTCTGCCAATAGTTCTTTAACGGTTTGTGCTGCGTCTGCAGTCACAGGGGCCTCCTCAAACAGTGGTGCAGCCGCAAATGGTGCGAGAGCCACCTCATTTACTGGTAGTTCATCTATCAGGGTAGGATCCTCCTCCACAACTTGTGACACAACTGATAATGGGGCCTCCTCAATCACAGATGCAGCAAAGACATCCTCAACATGTGCAAGCACTTCCCTAACTACTGGTGCAACGTCCTCTGCAGTTGCAGCTTCCACTAGTGCAGAGTTTTCTTCAATGGCAGGTGCAGTTTCCAAAATTACTGCAGCCTCCTCAAGCATTGGTGCAGCCTTTACAGGTATGAGCACTTCCTCAACCACTGGTGCAACCTCTTCTGCAGTAGCAGCCTCTATTATCGTAGGGGTTTCTTCAATGGCAGGTGCAGCTTCCAAAATTATTGCAGCCTCCTCAAGCATTGGTGCAGCCTCTACAGGTATGACAACTTCCTCCACCACTGGTGCAACCTCTTCTACAGTTGCAGCCTCCACTAGTGTAGACGTTTCTTCTATTGCAGGTGCAGCTTCCAAAATTATTGCGGCCTCCTCAAGTATTGGTGTAGACTCTACAGGTATGAGAACTTCCTCAATTGCTGGTGCAAGGTTTAATAGTGTTGGAAGCTCCTCCACTAATGGTACAGCTTTTGTTGGCCCTGAGATGTCTTCATCTGCGTCCTTGTATTCCAGTATCACAGGTGAACATTCATCCATGGATATAATTTCTTCTGGTGGAGGGGGTATATCCTCTGGTGCTGCCTCATCAGCAACTTCAGCACACACTGCTTCTTCCCTTACTTCAGTTATCTCCGGCGTAGGGGATACTGTCTGCAGCACTGCAACATAAAATTCAGCCATCCAAACATCACTGATGCTGAAGTTGTATATTGTTCTATTCAGTTCATACTACATGAGTTTGGTAACCCAGGTGAGCAAGTGGCAAATCTTTTAAACCGGCAACATACAAACAGCTACATGGGGAACATGCCCATAGTGTACATGCAATGTGTATTTGATTGAAGATATTATCCTCCAAAAAACTTTAAACGTCTATTGGAAAATCCCAAACAATCACACAGAAACAAGGAAAAAAATGAATGACAGTAGTAATTCCTTGTGGGATTATATCAGCTTTATTTCATGGCTGTTCACAGCGCTCATTATCCAGTTATATGCTAAATAAATATATGATCACATATGGTAGGGATATAAATTGAACATACAATTTGGATTTTGGTAAAGGAAAAACATGTTGCAGCACGTTACCTTAAATACAAAAGGTAAATAAGTGAACCTACTCTATCTACTTGATTGGGAAAATTAAAAAAAAAGGTTCCACAGTTTCTCAGCTATTCAAATTGCATAGGCAGCTTTATGTTCAGTGGAGAAAATAAGTTTGTGAATCCCTGCTGATTTTATAAGTTACCCCTTTACAAAGATAAATTGTGTACAGTTTATTGTAACCGAGAAATGTTTAGGACAAATCCAGGGGGAAAACAGTAAATAAATATAAGTTAATTTTGTATCATTAATTGACTGGAATAAATACATGATCCCCCCCAAACACAGAAAGCATTCTGAGCCCCACTATGTCCACACATTATTAGAAAAATACTCATCTTATGTGGTAAAGACACAGAAACACAGAAAGTATCTCCTATTTACAGCAGCATTGGGAAGAGTGTAAAGCTTCCAAATTACCTCAGAAACAAGACTGAAATGACCTTAAAGACAATGATCAAAAAGCTTGGTAAGAAAGAGACAACGATTGGTGCAATGATTGAGAAATGGAAGAAATACAAGTCAATCTCCATGCATGATTTTACCTGGTCGGGTGAGGATGATTGTAAGAAAGGTGAGGGATAAGCCCAGAATTATAAGGGAGGAGTTGATTAATTATCTTAAAGAAAGTTGGGTCCACCGTCACAATTAACACACTTTGCTGAATTGAGATCCTGCAGTGCCATCAAAGTCTCCCTACTCATGCACAGGTCTATCTGAAGTCACTGAACAAACAAGACTTGAGATAATGTGATGTGGTCAGATCAGACAAAAATTGAGCTCTTTGGCATCAACTCTAATAGTTCTATGCAGGAAAAGGATGGACTAAACCCTCCAGGTTGTCAGTGAAATATTCCCAAGGGTGAAGGACTTCAAATATCAAAGGATTCTGTTCATGAGTTAAGGAAGGCTACCCCAATACTTCTTATCAATGCTTCCCTACTACATTGATAAGAAGATTGGCATAGCGGCTAAAACAGAGGTCGGCAACCTTTACTGTAAAAAGAGCCATTTTGCACGTATCTTACACTAAAGAACAATTCCATAATTCCAAAAATTCCTTAAAAGACCATATGAAATTTAACGTGCATCGGGCCCACATATTACATTTAAGCAAAAAAGAACACCGACTTACTCTAGCAATATCCCCCCAAAAACATCTTAAGTAATACAAACATTAATTCAGGTCACAGTGGTAATAATAGGATGTAGTGCACCAATCATTCTTACTAAGGGTGACACATTATCACCAAAAATAGCAATAATTGAATTGTACACAACTAAAAACATCTTCACTTTAACTATTAAACCCTGTTCTCACAAAATAGCACACTAAATGTCTCAGGCACTGCACACAGCCAGACACCTTTTTTTCCATCAGTGACAGGTCAACACATTTACGGCATTGCAGAAAGTCAGATATTATGAATCTGTTTTATCAAAGATACACAATTCCTCCACACTTCATCTCAGAACTCAGCAGAGAAAGCCTCAACAAGGAGGCTCTCTCTAGGTTGTCCTCAGACGAGCCTTCCATCGTTGTCTCCAGTCATCCCGGTTATCCAATTGTCTGGCCAGCTCGTTGGTGCTTTGTGCTCCCGCATCATTCTTGAGTACATCCACATATGTTACAGTGGGACGTCCTTGTGACCGGTGCCCATGTGTTGGCTCCCACAGTACCAGTTTGCTGGCTGGCAGCTCCTGGTGTCTTTGGCAGTGTCTGCTATTTTGTCACTCACTCTGTGTATTCCAGCATACAGATTGTCATTGGTAACATGTGTACTCTTGCTGATGTTGAGCATTACACGTAAACCACCGTCTAGAGACTTCTGCAGGGTTGGCTTCAGGGTCCAGCATTCACTGCCATATAGGAGAACAGATTCCACAGTCACATAGAAGAAGCTGAGTTTGATTTGTAGGGGGAGATTGTAGTTCCACACACTGGCCATGCCGTTCATAGCCCTCCATGCAAGTGCTTTCATCACTTTTAGATCCTGCTCTGTTGAGTTGACCCTTGAGCCCAGGTACTTGAAGTCATTGACTTCCTTCAGAGCAGTGCCTCCTGTTGTGAGAGGTTATAGGTGATCACCTCGGTTTTCTTGACATTCAGCCGAAGGCCAACATTGGCGCACTCTGACTCCACTCTGTTCAAGAGCTCCTGTGCTTGCTCCATGTGTTTGGAGAGCAGGCTGATGTCGTCCGCGTAGTCTAGATCTGTCAAAACTACTGCAGGGGTGTCTTCTTGACCTCCTTGGTGTAATGGTAAGGCCTGCTCACGTCCATTGATGGCCTTCCTGAGCGCGTAGTCCAAGACTATGACAAAAAGGAAGGGGGCTAGGGTGTCTCCTTGCATTACCCCGGCCAGGATGTCAAACTCCTCACTGTCGCTATCTGGGGACACCACCTTGGCCCGTGTTCCTGCATACATTGCCTCTATTGCCCGGAGCAAGTTGGGAGGGACATCGTAGGCCTTCAGAATCTTCATCATTGTGCCTCAGCAGTGTTTCCCATAAACTGCCAAGATACCTGTGGCGGTGGGGGCATGGCTATGGGCGTGGTCACCATGACATCATCAAGTAATTTGTATAATTTACTACAATGATATGATTTTCTCTAAAAAGGCTCAAAAAATGTATACTTACTAATTAATAATAACAGTTTTGTTTTAAACGTCCATCCATCCATCCATCCATCCATTTTACAATATAATTACAACACTTTATGTACATATTTATATACAAATTTGAACAATAAGTTATTAACTGAAATATATTTATTAATTGTGGTTCTTACAAAAAATATATCTTATAAAATATAAAAGCTAAAATGTCTCTTAAAGCTCTGCCCCTTTAATTAGTGCATACTAAATAATTTAACTTTAGCCTACTACTACAACCATATTATTTACCAGCAGTATAAAGGGAAACAGAGGCAGAGGTGTCCTGCCACAGTCAGTAACAAATAAACAGATTTTAGCTAACTGCTTAGTTGCTATTACTTTTACCATCATATTTGTACATGTCGTATTTGCTGATGTTGCTCTATTGTTGTTGTTGTTGTGTTTGGTGTTGTTGTTTTTGTCTCTCTGTCTAATCCCCCTCTTGTCCCCACAATTTCCCCCTCTGTCTTCTTTTTTCTCTCTTTCTATCCCCTCCTGCTCCGGCCCGGCTGCACCAAATGATAATATAAATACATTTAATAAAGTCAAATACAAATAAGGCAACAAGAGAAGTATCCTACACATCTCTTTTGTAAAGTAAATCCGAACAGCCGATATGAGCATCCACATCAACTATATGATTTGCCTGAGAAGCTGGACAGGACAAAAAAAAAACAAAAAAAAAGACGAAAAATCTATTTGTGGCGGACGTAATTCTTTCGAGCAGGCCGCCACAAATAAATGAATGTGTGGGAAACACTGCTCAGTGTATTGAGTCAAACGCCTTTTTGAAGTCAAAATAGCACAATACAGCCGTCAGGTTGTTCTTCTTCACCTCCTCGATTATTCTACTCAGGGCCAGGATCTGGGCTAGTGTGGTAGATTTGGGCACTGGGATGATGTTGGAAAGAGACCACATGTCAGGCAGCTTGTTGCCTAGCAGGGCAAGGTTGCAGAACTCAAGGGTGATTCTTTACGACTTATTTACGATCTCTGGTGGTAGCCATTTGGCCCAGCACTCTTACCCTCTCTCAGCGTGCTATTCGCCTTAGCAAACTCAGTAATCATGAAAGGACCGTCCTGAATGTTGAGGTCATGGAGGAATGATGGTATCTCTTCTGAAGGCTAAAGGCTGAAGAATTGCATACATGGGTTGCTGACCTATGATCTAAATAGTCAATTCGTTGCACCGGACCCAGCCGTCATGTTGAAAAGAGACCAGAGTTGGAAGGCAAAACTCTTAACCAGTCAGTGTACGTTCCTACAATCACCAAGGTTAGAGGCTTTCGGTATGGTGGTGGGCCCTGCGATGAGGTGGCGACTTGTCCAGGGTGTCCCCCACCTACCGCCCGAATGCAGCTGAGATAGGCTCCAGCACTCCCCACGACCCCGATAGGGACAAGCGGTAGAAAATGGATGGATGGGTATGGTGGTGACCAAAAGATAAAAATTGCGGATAAAATAGACCAAAATTACTTTCTTCCACAGGAAAGCTGGACTCACCCTAAAGCAGGGTTTTTAAACTGTTGGTCCACGGGCCAAATCTAGCCAGGGAAGGACACTAGACCAGCGCCTGAATTTAGTTAGAAACTTTGGAGGGACTAATATTTTTGCAGCAATTTAAATACAATAAAAACACCAGAGTAGTCCTATTGTATAGTGGAATATGGACCAGTGGAAACACATAGGCATATCCTTGCATTGATATTGTAACCTCCTAAAAAACAACGTCCACTGCTTTGGACACTAATGGATAAAAGGGGCTATTTTTTTTTTAAATTTGTAACTCAGACACAAAATAGACAAAAAATTCCCACTACAAAGAATGCTGGTTCCAAAAATAAGAATGATAGTGTAGAAATGTAGCCGCAAGAACAATTTAGTTGAATAGCCCTGCCCAAAGAGGTTAGGACCTTGATAATCCAGAAGAAGCCCAGAGTAGAGCCACTACTTCACATCAGTAGGGGCCATTTAGGTAGACTCGGGAATCCAGTCTATATGTCCATTAAATGTCTCCCTGATCAGGATTTCCAGGCATACCCACTCGGGAGGAGGCCCTGGAAGGATTATGTCAAGCAGCTGGTCTAAGAACTGAAGGAGGTGGACAGAGACTAGGAAGTCTGGTCTTCTCTACTAAGACTGTTGCCCCTGCTACCCAGACACAGATAAACAGAAGAAAATGGATGGTTGGTGTCAACCGGACTCAACGTTTTTGGAGGCATATAAATTCTGAGTATGATCCTAACAACAATATCCGTACTGTCAAACACGTAGGTGAAAATATTCTGTTTCGGGATCTTAAGATGTGTGCAAACCTGGTGACCATCTACAAGAAACTCCTGACCTCTTTGCTTGCAAACAAGGGTTTCTAGAAAAAAAGTACTAAGTCACCTTTAGCTTGGACATACAATGTGTTAAACCTTAATCAAATACAAATAGAATAAAAATTTGTATTTAATGGTAATTTTTCTAAAATTATTTTATATTCTGTCCATCTCCATGACAATACACCTTCAAAAATATGGACAGTTTCAATCTTAGTAAGAGGGTAAACTTGCACAATCAGCAGGGATCAAATACCATACTTATTTTCCTCAATGTACATAAGAAATTGATTACGATTTAAGTAAATTCTTTAGCTTAATCTACCTAGGAAATGTACATCCACACAAAGCTTTTTGTCATTAAGCAGGTAATACATGGACTATACATTATACTTGTCTTGCAAAGTGAATCAAATTGAAATGTTGACATTTAGTCTGATCAGATTTATTTCACCCATAACTGCAACTGAGCGCTCACACTGTCGTAACTCTCAACCTGTTAGATTACCAACCAGGCTTGGAAATGGTAGTTATTGTTGAAACTGATATGCACTGCACATAATTCTTGCCCGGTTCACTCCCTTCCCTCTTAGATCCCCTTAAATAAATAAATAAGAACACTACAACACTAAATTCACGTGAATTTAGGTTTTCTTTAAAGACAGTGATTAAAAGCCCTGCTAGCAGCAATGTAACCCTGAGTGTGTGCATGTATGTGTGTCCTCCTGAATGTGAAGGAAGGGCCTCAAGCTTCGGAGGTAGTTGTATCTTCATTAGAAGAGGAAGTCATACCGTTGCTTTCAGGGTCCTCAGCAGCAACTTGTTCAGCAATGGCATGGGCAGTCTCCTCAACATCTTCTGCTACTTGGGGCACTTCGTCTGCGTCAGCCTGCACTTCTTGGGCAGCTTCCGCAACTTCCTCTGCCACCACAGCAACCTCGGCAACAATTTCTACAACTGCTTCCGTCTCAGTCTCCGACTCAGCTGCTGCATCACCACCTCCTTCTTGACTGGCATCTTCAGCTGCCTCCTCTTCTGGGCCTACAACGAAAGAGCAAGGTTAACCAACCGGGCGGACAACATCTATTTTGTCAATATTTGTCTGTTTAGTTTCTCTATGAATCTTCTTAAAAAGCCTCACTGGGAAAAAACAAGAATGGCAAAAAATCCTTGAATCTTGACATGCAATTTTAAGATGTAAGCCGACAAATAATGTCATAAAAGCATGCTGAACATGACCACTATAAAGTGAAACGCATCATCACTTGGAAATGAGTATGACAAATCAGTTTAGAGGGGAACAGCACTTTTTTGGAATATTGCCTATCATTTACAATCCTGGTGTGAAACAAGAATACATGTCTTTCTTATTTTTGTACAGTCTGAATTGTAAAAAACTGCTTGGAAGAAGCGGCTAACAATTTAGCTCATGGGATTAATCTATACAACATACAAACACTGCTAACAACACTCAATTTACATACTGTGACCTGCATATTACCCAAGTTATAACAACATTGTTGTGTAAGAGTTTATGCCGAGGAACTACTTTTGTAACACAAAGCCTTGTTCACGAAAGCATAAGCTAACTATTGCTGCTACTGTTGCAAAATTGTCTCTGAGTTGGTAAAGATTTTTGTAAGATTTTTAATCATGCCTCACCCTTGTATATTAGAAGGTTGTGGCCATACGTTGAGAAGTTGGCCAACTTTGAAATCTAACTTAAACTCGCACGGAAGACACAGCAAGATGCTCGTTTGACAACAGCTTCTTTTTTTTTTTTTTAACCTGAGGAGTGACGATCAGGGTGAATTCATCATCTACACAGATAGCACAAGTTTTGTGCTAAAGGCTATAAACATCCCATTAGTCCTCATCTCAGTGAGAGCAGATATTGTACGGTGAATGTTTCGTCATGTTTGTGGTTTGTACTTCTTGTTTAGCACTTAGCAATATTGCCGCATGATGCTTAGTGTTTCACTATAGCTGGATCTGCTGAGCACCTCGCTTCTAAAACTTGCATATCATCCTCTGAATATTCAGGCTCAAAAATATAAGGTTCTGTATCATCATTTGTCCCAAGGTAGTCGTCGTTGGCTCTCATGAAGTCTGCCATGATTAGTAATAGTTGTTATTGTTGAAGGAAATAGTGAATGTTGTGATGCGCTCTGTTAAAAGATTGCGCCCAATAAATAATTTACAGTAATGCTTAAAATGACCAAAATAAGTAAATACTACATGTTATTATGAATGTGTCTGTTACTACAATACATATATACTTACAGCATGTATATAAAACGTAGGAAGTTTTTGAATGTTTTTTTGGAGCACTTTATAGGCAGAATACATCAAATTCCAATTACCTGCTTTGTTGACGAGCAACTTGCTGCATTTTCCTAGCGATGTCTTTGGGTCTAAATTGAATTTCAAAGTTGACCTACTTCTCGGCATACGCTTGGCAACCTTCTACTATACAAGTGTAAGGCATGATTTACAACGTAGAATTCATTTAAACTTAGGGGAAATTTAGCAGCAGCAGTAGTAGGTACAGTAGTTAGCTTAGTGAGCAAGGCATTGTGTTACTAAAAACAATTCCTCGGCAATGTCGTTATAGCTTGGTTAATATTCAGGTCACGGCATGTAAATGGTGGACTTTATAGGCAGAATAGATGAATCCCATTATCTACATTGTTAGGTGGCTCGTACTAGCAAGTTAAGATTTAGACAAAAAAGCTAGACATGTGTTCTTGTCTCACGTAGGTATTTCAAAAAAAAAGTGCAGTTACCCTTTAAAACATGAGAAAGGAGTATGATATAAGTATTAAAAAAAAAAAAGAGTAGCTCATTTCCATCCAACTTTTCACAGCTAATCAAAATTATTCAAATTCAGTCCAAAAAATATAAATGCAGCATTTGTTTGAATAAAAATACTATGTTAGGGATATAATATCAAACCAATTAATTCGGAAGCCTCTTTTACAATAAATTTGCATTTGTGGATGTACTTTACGGTCGGGCGATTACAGCAAAGATGAAAATCACAGTTAATGTTCAATTGACCTTGATTTCGGTTAAAACATGATTATCCCACGAATCTACTACTCTACTTTTTGGTCGATGGCATCCTTATTGTAACCAAAACATATACTAATAACCGAGACTGCAGTTTTACGTCGGTGAGAAGCTCTATGGGTCAGTTTCCATTACTTAATTATCGGCCAGCCCTAATGTACAGTACATAAGTTGAGACTCGCAAAGGTATAAGTAAGCTTGGATATACATCATGACAAATGGGAATTTGTAACTGTTCAAAAACCTGGGATGAGAGCATCTTAGGCATGTGCCCTTTTCTAGCAACGGGGATCAAATTGTAAAGTAAGTGAAAAATATACAATAGACATTAAAATTCTACCTTTGTGTTACAGTTTTAGAATTCTTTGTCATTTGTTACCTATTTAATATTTAGCTATGTCTAGCTGAAATATACAAGAAGATGAATGGAAAGAGCAATAATACTGTGTCTTTTGAATCATAAATATATTAAGATTACGACACATTACAAAACAACTGCATGCAAACAGGAAAGACAAGGCAAGGAGACAAAATGAAATAATATTATAATGGTGAATGCAATGGTAATAGAGGGGGAGAAGTTGTAGATTAGCTTACCATCCAAATAACAATTTATTAGGATCCCTGTGTCACACTTTGCGTGCCATCTGATTTATATGTTGTTTTTGGCTGGTCCTAATCTTGTTTTCTTTTTCCTTAGTTACTACAGCCAGGCGGACCCACGACCCACGCCTGCATCCCATCACTAATCTACACCATATTTAAGGTGGAGGCTAGCGGCAGTAAGGTCTTGGATCGCTGCTACTCTGGAGTTGTCCTTCATCTTCCTGCCTCTCCTCCAGAGTTTATTCCATTCGCGCTAAGTATCATTTCTTGCTGTTTTTATACTTTTTGCCGAAACCCTGAGTTCTCCCTTTTCGTCTCCCACGGCTGGCGTTCTGTATACGCCTTTGGAGAACTATTTTTGAATTTGCTTCAAGGCTGTCATTAAAAGACTATTTGACTGCAACAACGCAACTTCTCTGCACCTCGGGGTCCAAACCCTAACATAACACCTTGCACATTAATGTAATAGTGAGGTAAAAAATGTTGTACGTCATTCCTCTTGAAGTGAAAGATTGCTCCAGCTATTGCTTTAGCCATTAATGAAAACCTCACTGCTCCAAAGAAGTAAGTTAACCTCGAGCACACTAATGCATTATAACAAAGGGCCCCATGTACAGTAAACATTTTAAAAAGGGAAACACATATATATACATACATATATATACATATACATACATACATACATATATACATATATATATATATATATATATATATATATATATATATATATATATATATAAAATAAAAAGACAATATAACCTCCATAATCATGGATGCATATATAAAAGTGCAATATATTTATCTGTACAGTAATCTATTTATTTATATCTGCACCTTATTGCTCTTTTATCCTGCCCTACAACGAGTTAATGCAACAAAATTTCGTTCTTATCTGTACTGTAAAGTTCAAATTTGAATGACAATAAAAAGGAAGTCTAAGTCTAGTCTAAGTCTAATATGTACAACACAACTTTGGAAATGTATAATTTTTTGCCCTGCTTGTCAAATCATTATAGGTGAACAACAATCCTAGAGGCAAGAACCTAATACAGCAGATCCAATTTATTCCTACGTTCCTTGAGCTGGTTGACATTGACATAAACTGTTGCCAAAAAAACTAAATTAAAACAACATTTACTACTTTTGCCAGAGACAAAGAAAATGGGCAATAATACAATATTTTACAATTTACCTTACCGAAAACATTATTTCACCAAAGATATCAACCACGGATATTCAACTAAATTGTTTTAGGGGCCACATATCCAGAAAGCTGAACTCCCTTAACTATTAGTTTCATTTTTTTATATTCTGGAGAACCTCCTGTACATTTGATTTTGGTCTACTTATTTTGTCAGGAGTTACAGGAGCGCTCTGATGTTTTGAAAGACCTTCTGCAAAAAAAGCTCCTCAAAGATCATCTTTATGACAGCATTCTAGTGTTTTTAGGAATATGCTGCAAATTGTCTTTTTTTTTTTTTTTTACTGAACTTTCTGGCCTCCAGTTAAATAGCCCAAATGATAAAAAAAGAGGACCTAAAATAGAACCTTGAGGAACACTACTAGTAGGACTAAAAAAGTTGAACAAATGACTACTGACTGCATCTGAAGTAAACAAGCTACATCAACACCTTAGTTACATAAATCACATTCTGAAAAAAATAGTCAAAGGAGAAGACTTAAAGGGGTGCCTTTTGGAACACCTCAGTTATGAAAATCATAAGTTTGGACCCCAGTGTTCTATGTTTGCTAGCAAGTTTTATATGTCAATACAAGGATCTGCCAATGTGCTATGGGTGGTCCAACTTCCTTCATATAACAAGATAATTCTTGCATTTTAGAGATTTGCAGTTTGTCTCCCAAATTATGAACAGCACTATGTGGTATGGTGTTATTCCCGAGCCGGATTTGGGTGCCAATTGAAAAGTGTTAAAAGATTTAGCAGCACTGGGCAACAAACATCGGAAAAGTCACTAATGTCCAATGGTTTAGGAGGAGGAAAATGGTTTTCCTTTTTAGATCCGAAGTGTCCACTTTTATGAGGAATATCCAAAGGATTACAGAGGACCTTAGCGTTACCTTTACACTGGAAAGAGTAAAGACACAGAGTTAGTGAAATGAAAAATAATTAAGTAGAATTAAGCACACAGTTATTGTAAATTAGTCATTGTAATCAGATTTGTAGATACAGAACCTTTGGTGTGGTACAGAGGTCTACCCATTTCCCCAACAGTGCAGTTTAAGTGAAAGACAGGAAGTTATTTGATGATAGAAAAAATAGTACTGCAGAGTGAGGGGGGAAATATAGGGGAAGGTAACGTTATAAGGTTTGAGGGTAATCACAAGTGGTTGATGGGGTTAGGATTAACTACACAACAGTGTATTAGGTGACACAGTAATGTACATAGAAATTACCTGGATATTACCGTTCAAAGAACCCACATTTAAGGAAAATGCAGGAGGCTTTGTACAAGTTTACATATTAAGTATAATTAAACAAACTTTGAGCTTAAGGGTTCCGTTTAGGGATGGGCGATCTGGCCTAAAATCTACATCACAATACACAGAGCCACGTGTTGGCCACCGCCGTAACCTAATGAGGCCGCCGGGGCTAAGAAGTGCTGTGACATTATAAAAACTGTAATATCTAGATCAGGGGTGCTTTGCGGTCCGCCAAGTCGTTTGTTTGGCCTGTTAAAGCTTGGCTTCAAAATTTTATAGAAAATCATACTTTCAAGCTCACACAACCATTGATAAAATGTCCACAAGGCTAACTACTGTTGAGTTGAGTTGCTAAATGGTAAATGGGTATAGCGCTTTTCTACCTTCACGGTAGTCAAAGCACTTTCAGACACTATTTCCACATTCACACACAAATTCAAACACACATTCCCACGCTGATGGTGGGAGCTGCCATGCAAGGCTTTAACCATGACCCATCAGGAGCAACGCTGAAGTGTTTTGCTCAAGGACACAACAAACGTGACTCGGATGGCGGATCGAACCAGGGACCCTCAGGTTGCTGGCACGGCCGCTCTACCAACCGTGCCACACCGTCTCAGCTCTCTATTGAACGTGACAAACTCCACTATCTCTTATATGATCGTATGGGGGCTAAACTCATCACTCATGGTGCGACTGTGAGCTTAAAATTGCCGTGTTGAACACATTTTAACTTTGGCCTTTGGAGGCAAAATATTTCGGCACCCCTGATCTAAGTAATCTAAATCACAAAAAAACAGTAGTTTCTTTCAGTTTGCTGTCTTTCAACTACCTAAGCTTTGCTGTAACGTAGCATGGCATGCGCACAGCAATGCTGGTTGTGCTCGATAAACTCTGACCGAGATGCACCGGTACTTTAATTCCGTTTTTTAAATATGAATAGTGCCCTGAAAAATCAAAACATTAAAAAGCAAGACTGAAGATTATGCATTTGCTTTGAAAATCATAACATTAATATATTCTAAGACCTTCCATAGTCGTGTTTAATACATTTTATGAGATTTTGATAGGATTTAAAGGGGAACCACACTTTTTTGAAGGATTTGCCTATCATCCACAATCCTTATGTGAGACAAGAACACGTCTTTCCCTTTCCTGTGTATTCTAAAAAGTTAAAAACTGCTCGTAAGAAGCAGCTGACAATGCAGGTAATGGGAATATGATATATTCCGTCTATAAAGCCCACTAAAAACTTCCAAAAAGCATTTAATATACATGCTGTAAGTAACGTATCTTCCAGGCTATAGAGTGCACTGGTTTTAAAGCTGAACCTACCAAATTTTTAAAGAAAAAAAAAAGTTTACATATATTAGTCTTACGAGACTATAAGTGGCAGATATATACCGGTACAAAAAAGTAGCTGTTTATAGACCGTAAATTACAATACAATCCCTATGTTAGCTCCTACAATAACAACTATAGCTTGGTTAGCAGGTTGCGGCATGTAAATAGAGCGTTGTTGGCAGTTTTTTTTATAGGGCTTTATAGGTGAATAGATTAATCCCATTACATGCATTGTTAGCTTCCTCATACTAGCAGTTTTTCAATATTTAGAACACAGTGTGTGCTCTTGTCTCACATAAGGATTGTGGATGATAAGCAAAATTTAAAACAAGTGCTTTTTAAGACCTTAAATTCAAATTATTGGATTTTAGACATTTTAAGGCTTTTCAAGACACTATGGGTACCCTATTTATGTTCATATACAAATTTGGGATTTCTGGCATACATAGACTTTTAGTCAGATTTTCACGCACACTTTTTTAGACATAGTCTCAGAACATTTGGTTGTCAGGTAACAAACAAGCATAGCATATTTAATTTTTCCAATTTAACTTACCATCCTCATCATCATTCTTGCCTGTAAAAAAATAGACAAAGAGTCAGCGTTTTCTGAATCGGACAGTGACACTATTGTAAATGCATTTCTTTTCATGACACACGAGAACAGTACAATTGTAAACACATGACCATGATGTAAGGAGGGAAATAGGGGCAACTTTTGTTAAGATTTAACAAAAGTAAAAGCGAATAAAAGCTGAACTTATTTGTAATTATATAAAAAAAAATTAAGGTAAGAAAATAAAATCATAACTCGAAATATTTGTGAAAACATTTAAGATTTTGTTTTAGGCCATATCACCCAGCCCTATTTTAAAGTGATTCATTCTAATTTAATTAGATGCAATGCAAATAGGTTTATGACAGGAATTAGGGCTGAACGTTTAAAAAAATAAAAAAATAATATTCCCTGTAATTTATTCAGTTTTTATCTATAACACATGATAAATTATTTTAATAGGACCAACTACATATTTTATCTGTACGCTGAGCCTATTTGTTGGAATTAGGTCAGATATGTAGTTTTATTAAAAAATGTTGTTTTGTCATTACGCTTTACTTCCGTTACTGTATGTAAAAACCTGCACAGCAACAATGTGATTTCCCCATTGTGGGATAAAAAAAGTCTATCCTATCTCTCAAAATGGATCGGGAATCTCTGTGAGATTGATACTATTTTGATCATATCTATTTACTCGCAAACTGTGTAAGTCTTTCGGTGTTATAAATCAGGGGCCTTACTTATCAAGCTTCTTAGAATTACTCCTAAGAAGTCTGCTAAGAGTTGACTTAAGAGTAAATAAATTCTTCGCTGAAAGCTGCACTTAAAAGTTAGTTATCAAGCGTCTTACTCACACTTTCAGCGAAGTGTAGGACTGAATCTTTAGTGTCACACTCAGAGCTGAATTACGACATTACTATGTGCCGTAAACGGAATTTTAGGTGACGTCATTTCTGTGTCCATAGAAATGACCAATCACGGAATGGAATCCGTTGTCTAAGAATAAAGAAATATCTTGGAAATATTTAAGTGGACAATGGGAGTGTATATTTTGACAATAAACTACAAAATAATACAAAACAAACTAGTCCCCGCCGGCACTCACGCTACCGCTCCCTCTCTTCTATCGCCCACACACTCACTGACGTCACTCACCTCACGGCCACACACATACGCTACTGTCATAACATTTTCTTTCCAATTCATTAATTAGGCAACTAATTTGAAACTGGTGTGGGTGGCTCTATATATACTAGCCCACTGCAGACACATGCAGAAATCAACAAGGAATCGAAAAGTATTAAATCTGTGACAAAAATAATATCCGCTCTGTCTAAACGATACCGTTTGATCAGCTGCTCGTCATCAAAAAAACAAAAAACATTGTTCCGTTCCCTGAACGTTCGCGCACGTCTCTCTCGCCTCAGTGCCATCCCCTGCTGGCAACTCCTAACCACTTAAGACACCTCTGAAGGTCTCTTAAATATCATGGAGAGTAGGAGTGATTCTTAGACTTAAGAACGTTGATAAAAAGCTTTTATTCTTAAGTTTGAGAGTAGGACTAAATTTCGCAAATTCTCAGGACTTAAGTGTAAAATGGCACTCTAAGAAGCTTGATAAGTACGGCCCCAGATCTATATGATAATAGCTTTAATATAAAAGCAACTTGTTTTTCCACTCTACTGGTACTTTAAGCTTAGGGGAAGTGAATTTGTGATTATTTTTTGGGCCTTAAGAAATACTTACTCTGAGGAGGCCATGGTTTGGGAACCCACTCTTCCTTGCGTCTAGCATTGATTTCCTCAATGCGATCTTTGTACTTGGCATTGTCAGTGGACACAGTCTTGTATACCTGAGGAGAGAAATCATGATCGTCTTACTTTTGTAATGTTTGAAAATGTCTCATATGGATCATGCAGGGTTTCCCCCAGATTGCCAATATACCTGTGGCGCCTAGGAGCGTGGTCAATATGACATCAAATAATTTGCATAATCGGTGAATGCAAATATTTTATTTTAAATGGCTAAAAACATGATTTACATACATTTAAAAACACATCTGTTTTATTAGGTATTAGTATTAAGTTAAGACATTTTTCTTGTATTGTATCGTTTTGCTCTATTTTTCAATTGTTGCTGCTTATTGAACAATGTAATAAATAAAGGCTGCACTTTTTTAAGAATTTTTAAAGTTTCTAGAGACTTCTCCAATCCTTTTAGATATGTTTTCCTTCTGAAAAACGACAAGCAACAAATCTAGCATCTATTTCTAGTGTTCTTGGAGACTACTCGTGTTTGGAGACTCTTTGCTTCTGTCGCTCCATGTCCACATAAAACAGCAATAGCCTCTACTGTCACTCAAAAACACTGATGTCACACTCGCTTTGCGCTGCTGCCCCAGCTGCACTTTCTCTCTTTGGAAGAGCGCCACTGTCCTCTTAATATTTGCACATTGCACGTTTTGTAGATCTCTGTCCGGAGGCATATCTCGAATATATTAAAGTACGTCCAAGTACGCCCTCGCTTCAGACAATCGCGCGTGTCTTGCTTACATCACAACATCTTGTTTCGGCTTTGCTGTTCGGTGATCAAAGTCTTTTTTGGTCGCCAAATTTTTGATGTATCATTTGTCAATAGTGTGTAAATATTAGGCAAATCTTAAAATATATTACTTAAATTTGTTTCCACATAAAAAAACAAATGTTTAAGGTGTGGCGGCCCGTTGAAGTAATTAAATTATGACTACGTACCCGCTGCGGCATTCATAATTTAAAAGCAGTTAAGTAGTGCCAGGATGACAAAGTCTTCAAATGTATCAACATTTTTTGATTCTCAGTTGGTTTTATTTGCACAAATCTCTCAATCAACTTCAGTCATAGATAAAAAATAACCAACGCGTTGTGCTTTGAATGCCCATTTGATTGACTTGTCAGTTATTTTTTTTATTTTGAAAGATTTGCTAAAAATTATTTACCCTATCACAAAAAAAAAGTAATAAAGTTTTATTACTAATATTATGTATATTCTGGCCTGATCTCCAGTAATCCAGCCCTTTAACTTGTACTGTATGTATGATTACTCTTTTTATACACATTTTTCAAAATAAAGAAAATGACATAATTAGATCAAATGTGCATTTAAAGAGTTAAAAAAGGGGGGAAAACATGACATATTTGCTATTTTTATTTAGGACTGAAATTTATGAAGATATTTGTATTAAAAAAGTTGAAAATATGAATCTAAAAACGTTTGACTTAACTTTTTCGTCTACTACTTAACTGGGCTAAAATTATTTCCCTGTGAATAGTTGACATTTCAAAGAATTTGAAATTAAATACTAGAATTACATGTTAAAAAAACAACAAACAAACAAAGTTATGGTCAAACAGAGAGCAAATATTTACCTGAAAGGACAAAAAAGTTCCCAATATACTGTAAGGGTTAAACAAGAGAACAATTTGATACTCTTATTTGAATATTTTTCATTTACTGCAAATTATTTTTATCCAAGTGTTAAAATTGTGGTTTTATTTTCAGTGTGTGACTGTGTTTAGGCACACTCCCTGCAATACTGCACCTACAGCGTTAATTCCTAAATAGTAAAAGACATTTTTGTCACAGCTCAGAAATTATGTTGACAGTTTACATTTCACTTGCATGCAGATTTTTTGACTGATTTATTTCTAATCCGTGTGGTGGTGGAAACTGGAAAGGCAATATCATTTAAAAAAAAAACGTCACTGTCCAAACACTGGACCAACATTGATGGCAAAGGATGTTCAGTATTGAAACTGTGGTTCAATTTGATGGGGTGAAGCCAGGTTTACAGCTATGTTGTGACATGTTGTTATTATGCTGTTTGTTACTTATGTTATGTTGCAGCTATTTAAAATTGTTTTGTCAATTTGTTCTGGCCTGAAATAAATTGGCCCTTTGAAACATATCTTTGTCTTTGTGTGTTGTATGTAGACCACATTGCTTAGCAGTGTTCAGTGATGCAAATGCATGTCAAGCTGATCAACAGATTGTATTATTATCCAGTGCAATAACAGTACTGAAATGAAGGCTAAAAGGACATTAAAAAGCCTTAAAAAAATAAATAAAAAATAAATAAAAATTAGAGTTACTTTTCACAGTGACATATTACTTTTTGGTGTAAGTAACTGAGTTACTTTTGAAATAAAGTAACTAGTAACTGTAACTAGTTACTGGTTTTCAGTAACTAACCCAACACTGCATATAACACATCCCTAATTCATACCATAGTTATTATACTTTTACACTTATTAATGTCGGAATGTTATTAAATGGATATGTTCCTTTCTGACTGTACTTAAATGTATAATGTATTTATATTATTCACATGTGAATAATGCTGTAGAATAGACTGTATTTATGTTATTCACATGTGAATAAATAAATAATAAACACTTACCTACCAGTAAGTGTTTATTGTCTATTGTGAGCGAACTGTGGTGCTGAATTTCCCCCAGGGATCAATAAAGTACTTACTATTCTATTCTATTCTAAAACAGTGGCTGTACAACTAATTAAAAGATCTCTGGAACAGATTTTGGGAGTGACAATGCATCCCGGAAGAAGAGGTTCTTCTAGATTTATTATTTCGCAATCTGAAGAACTTGGAACTCAACCTGCGTCCTAGATTGTGTTTGAATTTAGAGGTATAATTGGGTTCATTTTCGGACACCTAAACAACTAAGTTGAAAATACAAAGCAATAAAATTCTATAACTCACGTATGTTACAGCACCAACAAAGGCTCCACCACACAGCACAGCGTAAAGTATGTTTTCTCCAGAGCCACCAGGCATAGATGACATTTGCCTCCGTTGCAAACCTGGAAAGACAAAAGACACAAAATGAAAATGAATAAACAATCACACAAAAAATCCCCAACCCCATTTTTTAAGAATGTGTTTGGAGTTTGGCATATGTATCTCAGTTAGTTTTCCCAATCTGTAAACTGGCCAGGATGAATATCAAGTGCATTAACACCAAGATCTAAACTACAAAATGGAAAAAAGAGAAAAACATGACATTGTTAGGGTGTAAAACGGCATTCATTGACACAGTTCGTATAAAGAGCAAACACATTGATTATGATCGAGATAGAATGTGTCATACTACTTTTCTCAGAACTATATACATGGGAATAATAACTGACACAAAATGGCATTCAATCTACATTTTGTAAATATTTTGGTAGCAGTTCCGATTTGTTATTTGTTTTAAATCGCTGCTATTTTGAGTTTGATCTTTTGTTTATACAAAAATATATACTTGATTTTCACCAGAACTTTGCTGGTCCTTATCTTTAAAGGGAAACTGCACTTGTTTGGAATTTTGACTATCACTTACAATCCCCATGTAAGACAAGAACACATACAGTACGTCTTTCTTTTTTTAATGCATTCTAAACTTTAAAATACGGCAAGTCTGAGGTGGCTAACAATGCAGCTAATGGGAGTACTGCATTTTTCCCACAAAGCCCTCTAAAAGCATCCAAAAACCGCCAACAACACTACATTTAAATCTCGTGACCTGAATATTAAGCAAGTATTAGTATCGTTATTATAAGCGCTGACGTTTGGAAACTACAGTACTTTTAGCGGCGCCATGATCACATTTATGACATAAAATGCATAAAAAATAAATAAAACACATATGTGCTTCTCTCACATAAGAATTGCAATTAATAGGAAACATTTCCAAAAAAAGTAGTTCCTTTTTAAATGAACAAAAGTGTAATAGTTGTTTTTATTCTTGTAGCAGCCTAATGAGCAGCACATTTACAGTATAAATAAATACTTCTGAATGGAATAATAATGTTTTTTGTGAGTTAGCACATGCCTACAAATGTCTCGAGCGAAATTTAAAAGCCAATGGCGAAATTAGACCTACTGAATAATTTGTAGGAGTACATTTTCTAATTCAAATAAAGGACTAATCGTTAAGCGAGTCAATTATCAGGTGACTGTCAAAATAGTCCTTAATTGCAGCCCTAATGAACGGTGCTTACTGCCATTATTTTAAGATCAGATGCAATAGACAGACTACAGATGACTTTTATTCATCCGTGCAATTAACTCCGAAGAAGTTCCACACTGCATGCACGTTCTTGTTTTATTCAAAATATTGGCGGCTGCCTCCTAATTTCAATTGTGACATAATTTACCGGTGCAGTAAATTGGACATTAGATTGGATTTTACTGATTGCATATTTATTACATTTTTTGGGGGATTCCATTGGTTTCAATTAGATCGGGGGAAATCCTACATATAACTAGTGTTAGGTATCATACCGTTAGGTATCATACCGTTAGATAACAACGGCTTTACTAACAAGATATTATCTAATTAATGACTTTTACATACGTTGCAAGTACGTTTGATATAACGTGGCACACTACTTTTGATGTGGTTGTATGTGGTCAGAAGTACAGCATGTTCAATTAAGGAAGTCTCTTTTATCTAATGCAAGCAACAGCCACCAAATGAACTTGATATCCTATATTAACTAACGCTAACACGAAACAGTGAACATATTCAACAGAGCTGTCGTCACTGCCAGCAAACTGCCGATGCTGAGCTAACCAACACAGCTGCTAAATACTGTCCTGAGCTATGGCTGACATCACTGTCACTTGGCAACGGGCACCGCCTTTTAAAAGGGACACACTCTGCTCTCATGAAACATCAGTCAGCTGCATTTTTTAAGTAACACATTGATTACATTCCCTAGTAACTAATTACATTTATTAAACAATGATTATTGTATTAGCAATTCAATTATTTTTTTGCAAAAATAAGTAACTGGAGTAATTACTTTTATAAAAATATTTGCCTAACACTGCGTACAGCCTCCACATATATTTAACCTAATCAGGGTTGCAGCATTCTGACACGACTCCCTACCCCTCTTACGCAACATGTAATCCACTCAGGTCTAAGGTTGTGCACAGGAAAAGGTGATGCACATTAAGAATAGTAGAGGAGATTTAGGTCACAAGATTAAGCCATGATATCCTGTGGTTTAGGTTATCTCCACACGAACACAGCTAATTTTAAAACTCATTATATGCCTTTTTACCTTTCGTCCAAACATAAGCAACATATTTTGTAGACCTCTACAAGTACAATTTGGTCCATCACAAATGGAATTGGGGCTACTTTTTGGCACTTGCTCATAAAAACATTAAAGCGCACCTGGTCTGCCAGAGAATAGGATGACAGAGCAGGAGGGATCAGTGTTTCAAACTGAACAACTTTGTCGCTATATTTACTGTGTTGTCAGACCTCTTTAGATACTTCTCAGGGCATTGAATCAATCGTAACTGGACTGTTCAGCTTAGGGCTGGGATAGCCCCCCCCCCGCTACCCCGAGAGGGACAAGCGGAAGTGCTTGGTGATAAAACGATATCAATATATATCGCAATAGTAAATGATATCAATAAAGAATGCATTTGACAAAACGTTCAATTATTGTTTTTCTTTCTATGTCAGAAAAAAACGGGAGTTGCTAAGCAAGGTTGGTTGCATGAACAAAGGCACTAGCGCTCTGGTTACCGAGCAATTCAGGAAATGACTACTGATCAGTGGGAGTGATACGCTAACAGCCAATCAGGTCACAGTATCAACGATCAAGTATGGTTGCGCCATCTTGTTGTCTCACAATTGAGTCTTTGCACGGAGTGTGACTAGAAACTAAAACTGTATGCTGCACAGCAAAAAAATTGTCGATAAAACAGGAAAAGTCAATTCGACAGTATGGCAGGACTTTTTTTTAAAAGGACCGTAGTCAAACCAATGTGGACCACCGTGGCCGTGCTCACCCGAGCCCAGCCCTAACTTTCTGGCACTAAACTTGCAGAAAATACTTCTTCTCAAACTTCTCTCTTTAGATTTTCACACTTTGCACTATTTTGTTACACTTTATTAAGCATTTCTTACATATTTCTTGTTTTTGCAAAACAAAAATATTTTTCCTCTGGGCCCTCATGTAACAAGCTTGCGTTCGCACAAAACCCTGCCTTAAGCACTTTTTTACGGCAACGTTTAGATGTATCAAGACTGACGATGTGGAAAAGTGCGCTGCCTCACGACAACATTTCTACAGGCTGTGGATACTTTAGTAACACACACAGGAGATGCTGGGTTAAAGTTCACATAAAAAAATGCCAAATTGTCCTACTCAGACTGACTGATGTGCCCATCAGGTACATATGAACAATATGTTTAATTGTAAAAGATTTTAAACAAATCCATCCATCCATTTTCTACCGCAATTGTCCCTCTGGATTGCGACGGGGTTATTGTGGGGGGTTTCTACAAGGAACTGTAATCTGACTCATGTGAGCAACTGTATAAACACATTTTGTTATAAGTTACAAAAAATATTTTACATTTGGTGTAATCACCCAATCACCCACCTCTTGGCCTTTGTTCAGAATTTGTCACTGCTCATAAAGGGGTCCCTCTGGGATCTGTATTAGGGCTCATCTTATTTATCTTATACATCAATTATCTCAAACCACATTTCTCTGATGCTAATATGCTGATGATACAATTATTTATTGCTCTGGATCATCTGTTGAACAGGCTGTTAATTCCCTGCAGAAAGCTTTTGTCGCTGTGCAGAATTCACTTATTGACTTAAAACAGGTTCTCAATGCTGACAAGACAAAACATATGCTGTTTTCCAAACATAGGAAGGTGCCTCAAACTACCCCGGTAGTGTCCACTCTTGAAGGGAATGTCATAGAACTGGTGCATGAATATAAATACTTTGGTGTTTTAATTGATGACTCTCTCACTTTTAAACCTTTTATTGATCAACTGATGAAGAAACTAAATCTTAAATTGGGGTTCCATAATAAGAGATGTTTTTCTTTTGGTGTTAAAAAGTGCCTGGTCTCTGCCACATTTTTATATGAATACTACTCGTTCCTGTCTTCAGATGGTGGACTGTGTTTTACCATGCTTCTTTGAGGTTCATCACAAACTGTAGAGCCATGACACACCACTGTAAATTGTACTTTCAGGTAGAATGGCCCTCTCTGTCCATCAGGAGACAGTGTCATTAGTACATTTTTAATTACAAGGCTCTTCTGGGACTATTGCCCGAATACATGTGTGCATGATTTCACAGACAAGTACGAACTCTTACGCACTGAGATCCAATGATCAGCTGTTGCTCTTTGTCTCTTTTGCTCGCACTGAGCTAGGGAAAAAAGCTTTTGTCTATGCAGCTCCTTATGCTTGGAACATGCTACAAAGAGACTGGAAGCTGACTGAATTTTTATCCTTAAATGCTTTTAAATCTAAACTGGGAGCGTTTGAAGGAGCCTCACTTATCTGTAACTGTTTTACTTGATGTTCATCCTGTCATTTTAATGTGTAATGTGAATGACATTTTATGTGTAACTCTGCTGCCTCTTGGCCAGGAATCCCTTGAAAAAGAGGTTTTTAATGTCAATGGGATTTTTTCCTGGTTAAATAAAGTTTGAATGAAAACATTTTTTTTTAAGTTGTATGTTTCATTAGCTATGTGCACATGGACACTCTGCAGTTTGCTCCAAACACGAGAAAGAAGCACCTTCTACTCACTTGTGATTGGTCAGACTGTGCCGAGCTCAAGCACATGGCTATTTTCATTACAATTAGCATGCCAAGCCACGCACACTTCTGCGGCGGATTACAAGTAAATTGCAACGTAACGAATAAATGTGCTTGGATTTGTGCATGCGAACACTTTAATATAGCTGAATTTTTACTTGCTCTGCCGTTTTCTGGATTTGTCCATTTTTAGTAGGAAAGCCACGCAACTCTCTTCACACGAGCCCCCTGGTCCTTATTTTCGATAGGTCATAAAATATATATAATTACCAATATCGACCGATATTAGAACACTTATATCATGATAGAGTTTCCAGCAACATGTGATGAAGGAATGCACCGTGCAGGGTTGAAATTCTACTGGATTTACATTAAAGGCCTACTGAAATGACATTTTTTTATTTAAACGGGGATAGCAGATCCATTCTATGTGTCATACTTGATCATTTCGCGATATTGCCATATTTTTGCTGAAAGGATTTAGTATAAAACAACGACGATAAAGTTCGCAACTTTTGGTCGCTGATGAAAAAAAAGCCTTGCCTATACCGGAAGTAGCGTGACGTCACAGGAGGTAGGATTCCTCACAATTCCCCGTTGTTTACAATGGAGCGAGAGAGATTCGGACCGAGAAAGCGACGATTACCCCATTAATTTGAGCGAGGATGAAAGATTCGTGGATGAGGAACGTTAGAGTGAAGGACTAGAGAGGCAGTGCAGGGTGTATCTTTTTTCGCTCTGACCGTAACTTAGGTACAAGGTCTCATTGGATTTCACACACTCTCCTTTTTCTATTGTGGGTCACGGATTTGTATTTTAAACCACCTCGGATACTATATCCTCTTGAAAATGAGAGTCGAGAACGCGAAATGGACATTCACAGTGACTTTTATCTCCACGACAATACATCGTTGACGCACTTTAGCTACGGAGCTAACGTGATAGCATCGGGCTCAAATGCAGATAGAAACAAAATTTTAAAAAACCCTGACTGGAAGGATAGACAGAAGATCAACAATACTATTAAACCATGAACATGTTAATACACGGTTAATAATTTCCAGCTTGGCGAAGCTTAACAATTGAAGCTAACTAACTTAGCTACGGAGCTAATGTGATAGCATCAGGCTCAAATGCAGATAGAAACAAAATTTAAAAAAAACCCTGACTGGAAGGATAGACAGAAGATCAACAATACTATTAAACCATGAACATGTAAATACACGGTTAATAATTTCCAGCTTGGCGAAGCTTAACAATTGAAGCTAACTACTTTTGATGTGGTTGTATGTGGTCAGAAGTACAGCATGTTCAATTAAGGAAGTCTCTTTTATTTAATGCAAGCAACAGCCACCAAATGAACTTGATATCCTATATTAACTAGCGCTAACACGAAACAGTGTACGGAGCGGCGGCGGCGGCGGGCGTTGTAGCTTTCGACAACACCCCAGCCGCCATCAGAGTCGGCAAGAAACATATATTTCCCCAAAGTTACGTACGTGACATGCACATAGCGACACGCACGTATGGGCAAGCGATCAAATGTTTGGAAGCCAAAGCTGTACTCACGGTAGTGGGTCTTGTATCCAGCTCAAACACAACACAACCTCCTGATTGTGTTGCTGTAGTCCGCTGCTAATACACCGATCGCACCTACAACTTTCTTATTTGTAGTCTCCATTGTCCATTAAACAAATTGCAAAAGATTTACCAACACAGATGTCCAGAATACTGTGGAATTGTTCGATGAAAACAGAGCAGTTTGTATGGTGACACATTGGGTACGAATACTTCCGTTGCCATCGTGACGTCACGCGCAAACGTCATCATACATCGACGTTTCCAACCGGAAGTTTAGCGGGAAATTTAAAATTGCACTTTATAAGTTAACCCGGCCGTATTGGCATGTGTTGCAATGTTAAGATTTCATCATTGATATATAAACTATCAGACTGCGTGGTCGGTAGTAGTGGGTTTCAGTAGGCCTTTAAATTAGGTTGTTTTAGCTTATAATCATGCTGCAAGATCTAGCATGTTGCATTCAATGTTTATTCCCATTAATTCCCATGGAAAGTGTCCAACTTTGAATATTCCCGGAATTTTGCAACCCTAGTGAGGATGCTTTTGTTTGCTTGACGCTGTCAAACTTGCAGGACACAGCTGTTATGTCATCAACATGCATTATCCCAATATAACGATAGTATTAAAAGCTCTATCGTCGGCCAAATGTATATCATTTATATCATATATATAGTGCAGCCCAGGATCAAATACTTTTAGCGAGAGACTGATTTTTTATTTCCAGCCTTTTGCAAGCCACATAAATGACCAGACCTGGCCATCGGGCCTTAAGTTTGACACCTGTTACCCAAGAATGTACAACAATTCTTCTCAACAAAAGAGGAGAAATATAACCTTAGAGGAAAATCGAATTTAAAACATTTGTATGCTCGTACAACACTCAAAATCTTTAGCATATCAGTATGTAGAATTAAATTATGGAATGGATTAACCAAAGAAATCAAACAAAGCACCAATATGAGTCAGTTTAAGAGACTGTTCAGACTACAAGTGTTCACAAAGTACACAGAACAATAAATTCTGATGAATATCTTGAACCCTTTTTTTAAATTCTATTTTTATTGAGACAAAGATTATTTATGTATTTAATATTTGTTTACTTAAGGTTCAAGGTTTTATTCGTCACATGCAGAGTACAACACAGTGAAATGCTTTTTTCCATGCTCTTCAGATATTGCGTACAGTGGGATCCAAACACTTGTTGCTGAATCTAATACACTAAATACAAAAAATACAAACATTTGAATAGCTCTGGTGTACATTAATTACAAGACAATAAGTTGCACAATAACTCCCAGTAGTTATGGTAGAAGTATCAGTACAAGTAAAAGTACAGTAGTCACATACAGTACCAGTGCAATGTCAAATAGTATAACAGTAAATACAGTATACACTTACTAAGGTATATTATTTGATTATTATTTATTTGTCCACTGTTATGTTACAGAGAACAAGGAAATAGGATAAAATTGCTAGTGTATGAAAAGGGGTAGGATAGGGCTGTAACAACTATTCGATCAAATCGATTAAAATCGAATATAAAAATAGTTGGCGATTAATTTAGTCATCGATTCATTGGATCTATGCTATGCGCATGCGCAGAGGCAATTTGTTTTATTTAAAAAAAGTATATATATATATATATATATATATATATATATATATATATATATATATATATATATATTTAATTTAACCTTTATTTATAAACAGCAACATGTACAAACAGCTGAAAAACAATAATCAAAATAAGTATGGTGCCAGTATGCTGTTTTAAAAAAAATAAAATACTGGAAAGGATAGAAATGTAGTTTGTCTCTTTTATCCAATTATTAATCGAAGTAATAATTGACAAATTAATCGATTATCAAATTAATCGTTAGTTGCAGCCCTAGGGTAGGATTAAATAAACTCTGCTTCTTCCTACTCCTTTTCGGACGTGCTGTTATGAAACAACTGGAAATGTGAGATGAATTACATTGTATTATTGTATGTATGTTCGAAATAAACTGAAACTGAACTGAACCTGTGATGTAGACCACAATAGTGTTTTAAATCTAGATTTAAAAAAATCATAATATACCCCTTTAGGATGTTTAAATGAGTTTCAAAAAGCACATTTTAACCAAACTCAAACAAAAAAATGTATTATTTTTTTTCGTGTGCATGACAACATACTGGCTGTTGAAGTTCTGGCGGACCCCAGGAAGGTAGGGGGAACCTAAATAACGGGAGTATGGTGTTATGTAAGCTTCACATTAGATGGTTGGACCACGGTCACACACCACGTGACGTGCAGTGGCAACCATGCTTCCATACAGTTGTGCGGTCAAGGTCACATTTGAACCTCATACTTTGTCGTGTAACATTTGTACAATTGATTCCAAAATTGTATATGTGGTATTTAAAATGGCAAATGTGAAAGGAGAGTCCTTATATATTTTGTGGGGACAATAAAAAGTAATGAAAGGATCAGAAGTAATATTTAGTGTAGACACTCACCATTCCGCGGCAAGTTGAAGGCTGCTGTCCTCGCCAAAGGTCCACACCTTTGCCAGGCCGCTCTGCAGGAAAACATATCTTCGTTACGTGGCTGCTAGCGTGTCGTCACTGGAGACTGCCCGAGCTGGTCTGGGGTCGGTGTGTGTGACAGCGGAGCAATGGCGGATAACCAGAGATGACCGAGTCGTTCAAAACCCGCGAGTCTTCAACAGACTGGCTGGAGTACGACTTGAGTCAGTAAAAATAATCGAGTTTGCCGTCACTACGTGCTCCTCCTTCTTTGGCTAATGGATGGATGGAACGCAACACATGTGGTGTGTCGCCACCTGGCGGAGGGGAGTATGTACATTCCTGTGGTATAAAACGTGACATTGGACTAGTGCTGAAGGGAAATCTCTGATTATTATTATTGTCTGAGTACAGGTAGGTTGTTGTAATGAGTAAATGATGCCTCAGTGAGTGTATGTGTCTGGCACACTCACTCCCTGAATGGAAACTGCACTGATACTGTGTTAGTGTCGCTTTGTCGCTATCTGCTGGATTAAACAAAAACTACATCTGACCTTCAAATAAAATAGTTTATTAAGATCCCCTTTAGCTGTAAACACATGAGCAGGCTTAAGACCCACCTTTTTGATTTGGCTTTTACCGAATATTTTTCAATTTTATTGAAGTCATTTGTACTTCACTTTTTTCCAATTAGTTATGCTAGATTTTTTATTTATTTAGTATATATTTACTGTAAATATATATTAGGGATGTCCGATAATGGCTTTTTTTTGCCGATATCCAATATTGTCCAACTCATAATTACCGATACCAATATCAACCGATACCGATATATACAGCCGTGGAATTAACACATTATTATGCCTAATTTGGACAACCAGGTAAAGATAAGGTCCTTTTTTTAAAAAAAATAAAAAATAAAATAAAATAAGATAAATAAATTAAAAACATTTTCTTGAATAAAAAAGAAAGTACAACAATTTACAAACAGTTACATAGAAACTAGTAATTAAGGAAAATTAGTAAAATTAACTGTTAAAGGTTAGTACTATTAGTGGACCAGCAGCACGCACAATCATGTGTGCTTACGGACTGTATCCCTTGCAGACTGTATTGATATATATTGATATATAATGTAGGAACCACAATATTAATAACAGAAAGAAACAACCCTTTTGTGTGAATGAGTGTTAATGAGTGTAAATGGGGGAGGGAGGTTTTTTGGGTTGGTGCACTAATTGTAAGTGTATCTTGTGTTTTTTATGTTAATTTAATTAAAAATAAATAAATAAAATAAAAAACGATACCGATAATAAAAAAAAAAAACGATACCGATAATTTCCGATATTACATTTTTTAAAGCATTTATTGGCCGATATTATCGGACCTCTCTAATATATATATATATATATATATACATATAATATTCATGTTTTACTTGTATTTTATCCTTTATTCTTACAATTTTACATATTTAATTATTTTCACTTTCCAGCGTTCCTCGAAGGGAGTCCCCTGCAATCAGGGATGATCGGCCATGGCTGTGGGGTTGTTTGTATCAGCGTCCTGGTGGCAGTGGTCTGGTGATCTCCTGGTGCAGATGGCCTCTGTGATAGTGTTTCTTCACTTGGCTCCTCTGTACTCAGCCATGCATTAGTTTGTGTGTGTGTATGATTATTGAGGATGTGGTTATTGGGGCACTGGTTTTGTTCATTACAAAATCCTACTGGGAACGCCTCGGGATCCCCCGGGAGGAGCTGGAGGAAGTGGCTCGGGAGAGGGAAGTCTGGGGCTCCCTGCTTAGGCTGCTGCCCCCGCGACCCGACCTCAGATAAGCGGAAGAGGATGGATGGATGTTTTAAAGTCTGTATATGACTTTGTGTTGCATTTCTTGTATGTATGAAAATCACTTTATAAAAGTTTGACTGATTATATCTTGAACCATGCATCATTTTTAATATTGGTTGACTGTAATGCAAAAAATATTTCATAATTTGACTAGTATATTCATTACAAAATCCTACTCCCTTTCAAGCCAATCTTTAAACTTATTCGACAGTGGTAATAATACCACTACCTCTGGAGCTGATGTCCCTTCATAGTCTAAATGTCAATGGAAACCCAGGATGGGTGATATGTCCAGGATGTACCTCACCTCCAACCCGTAGTCTGCTGAAAAAACTTTACAGGATGCTTCCACCAACATGCTGTAAAACATGGGACAACTTCCACAGGAGAAGCAAGCGGTTCTGAAATTTTACACGATATTGAATATTTCAATTTCCTTCTTTAAGAACATAATCCGCATCGCTGTGATATATAAAACGTGTCGGTGCATGTGCTTAACCTTCATGGAAACAATGGAACTGTAAATACAGTTGACTCATCTATGTTTCACATGACAAATGTTTATTACAGAATTCCAATCAGGAGGAACAAAACAGACACATACTGAAGGATGTGGCCCCTTGCACTGAAAAAGAAAGAAAAACATGTTTATCTGAAAATAGGTATTTTATATATAAATAGGTATTATATATATTAGGGCTGTCAAATTATAAACATATTTAATAGCAATCCAATTTTGTCTGTAGTTGACTCAAAAATAATCACAGATATACTTTTTTTTTATCTTTAAAAATAGTTTTACAAACTTGAAAATTTACCATCAACAAAACATGGATCGTTTACTTGCTTTAAGAAAATGTTTGTTTATTCAACAGTCTGCTTTCTTAAAAAGCTCAAGTCAGAATGGACATGCACACACACGCACACACACACCTTACCAGGATTTCACTCTAGACCGTTCCTAACTTTATACTCATGGACGTCTGTACTGTGCTGCTTAAGGAGCTGCAGGGGGGGACACAAATACAATATATTGCAACTTGTATCACAATCCGATGAATTAAAAAAATAATAATAATAACAAAATCAGTTAGAAAAGAAGATGTTATATTCTTGCTGTTGTTTACCAGACACTGAGACATTACACACAATATAACAGTATGCATGCTAAGACTGATTATCATTATAGTTTTTTTTTGTTATTACATTATAAAACGGACAGATGACCACCTGAAATAATCAGTTTATAAACCGCATACTATTTTATTCACACTGCCTACGTGCACCACCATTGTAGAAAAACTTATCCGAAAACTGATGCTTCATTTTTTGTTTTTTTGGTTCCTCCAATCAGGGGTCGCCACAGCGAGTCAATCGAATGTGTGATTTTGCTTTGTATTCACACCGGACGGCCCTTGTTTTACCTGGGCTTGGGACCACTGATGTGTTTCTGATGACAGTGACCAAGAATAATGCATTTACATAAGACAATACAATGACATTGCCAAGAAAGTGCAGCCTCATTCAATTTACAGTTTTATCTAACATGAAAAATATCTGGACCTTGCCAGCTCTTCATTTTATGTAAGGTATATATAAATACACAACCTCAGGAGGACAGCAACACATGACACACATAAGAAGGCGTGAGCCGATGCATCGATTGTTAAATGGGTCCATAGGCGACACATGACTTTCAATATCGATTAATAAATCTATTATTTTCTGTGATAGCTAAATCACAAAACAGAACCGCAGTACCTGGAAGTACATGATTTTGTTTGGAAGTCTATAGTATTTCTATATATATATTTCAACTTGCTCATACCGAAATATCTGTGAAAACAGTAAAACATTTTGGTGAAAGGAAGTCTTATTTCAAAAGGCACTTTATGTACACTTTACGTAACAGGAGCAACTTTTTGTTGTGCATAGTTTGGTCTGAATAAATAAAATACAATGGAGATGAATATGTTGGTTTAGTTTATTTAATGGATGCTGACAAACATATCGTGTTCAAAATAAATCCTGAATTGGGAAAAAGACGTATCAATATTTGTGATAAACATTATGACGTTTGACGTCAAGTAATTTGTAATGAAATAAGATAATACAAAATAAAATACATATCTTTGTGTTTTTATTCCTCATTAGTAGGGATGTTCCGATACCAATATCGATCACAACTGTACATAGTATGTGCTATCGACGGTTTAATAAGATCTACACGATATACACAACATACAATTGTTTACAATTAACTGAACAATAACTAAAACAAGCAAAAACTGAAAATCTGCTAGTCATTAAAAACATTTGGTGTTTGCCCTCAAAGTCCTCCTGTGTCCAGGATATTATGCCCAGAGTTTGCAAACATCCAAAACAATATAATGATTTAAGAAAAACAAAATAACGATATTATCCCTCTAGTATCGATCATATACTGATACTATCCTTAGTATAAACACCACCAACTTAAAGATCGATCCGATTCCCCTCTTACGTAGTGTGTATTGACTGTGACAATGCTGACACACTAACAGTTGTAATAACATCCTCTCTCTAACTCTACTAATCTACTTGTTAATGTCCTGTTAATAACTGCTCACATAAGATACTAAGAAATGCAGTTTATTTGCTATAACAGAGGATATTACTATTAGTTTAAGGGAGTGTTTTCACATTGGAGATACATAATTAGTAGCTTGTCAGCCAGAGAGGATCGACATTAAAATGCATTAATCTGCAATGGTTGATCACATACTTTTTAACAAAAGTCGCCCGATACCGATCGGCACATCCCTAATTATTAGTATAATCTTTTCATCTTTTTCTCATGAAGTTATGCCTTTTTGCTCCATCTTCCCATGTTGTTAGATTTTTTTGTTTACTTAATTTCTACAATGTATCAAAGGCTTCCACCTTCTTTCTTTGCATGGGTGATGCACGTGTGTTGGGTCGCATCAAAAGTAATTTGTGTTAAATATTATGCTTTTAGTTGAACCATTAAATAAAAGATAATTCCTTGATCATGGTACCAGTCTGGATTAGGGCTAGCTGACCAAAGTTGTGACCCGGGTTGGATCATTCTTTCATGCACAGATTTGGGCATCTCTGTGTAGCTGACCTTACAGAGCACGGAAGAAGATCCCTGCATGACTATCTGTTGGCTTCCCGATAGACTGGACTCCCACGTTATCGATTGATTTAACAAATCAATAATTATACCCACTCGACATCCATCGCAGCCAATCACCCTGGAAGGGTGGTCCCTACATCTGCAGTCCCTTCTCAAGATTTATTTTCTTTCCCCCGCTGGGATCTTTTGAGTTTTTCCTTGCCCGGATGTGGGTTTAGATCAGGGGATCTTGTTGTGAGTTTTTGAAGCCCTTTGAGACACTTGTGTTTAAGGGCTTTATAATACATTTTGATCGATTGATCATTGTTTTGTAATGGAGATACCTGAATTACTCTAGGAATTGTTTCACCCCTAATCTACAGTGATTACCTTATTTTAGGGCTGTGCAATATATCGAGTTTGTAAGATATATCGATATATTTTTAAACAAGATATGAATTAAGAAAATATCGTAATATCAATGTAATTTATTTAACGTTAAAATTGCCAAACGCCGCTTATTTATTGTGTTCCTTGTTCTCCCCCGTTCCCCCTCCATGGGCTACTAAGCCCCTCCCCGGCGGTATAGCTCGGTTGGTAGAGTGGCCGTGCCAGCAACTTGAGGGTTCCAGGTTTGATCCCCGCTTCCGCCATCCTAGTCACTACCGTTGTGTAGCAAGACACTTTACCCACCTGCTCCCAGCGCCACCCGCATTGGTATAAATGTAACTTAGATATTGGGTTTCACTATGTAAAAGCGCTTTGAGTCACTAAAAAAAAGAGCTATATAAATATAATTCAATTCGATTCAATCCCCTTCTTCCTTCCAAGATGTGCTTGCCTTGCACGTATAAAAACATCCATGATGAGTCACGATTGGTTAGGGCGGGTCATCGAACCGGGAAAGGAAATCACAAAGTGCCTGCCTGCAAATGTATTTTTTTATCTGAGTTTGATACATTTTGTATTATTTGCACAGCTATGTTATTTATTTTACGTAGAAAGACATTTTTTCTTTTTTATTTATGTTATGTAATTCTGTACTATTTAAACCGTTTCTTTTCTGTGCTGCTAATAGCCATCTTGACTAACTGGGTTAATAAAAATGCTACTGACTGTTTACAGAACAGTTGTCATTCACTTCAATTTTACTGAATATCGCTCAAAAATTGTATATCTTTATATATATACTTTCACTGAAAAATATATCGAGGTATATATCGAATATAAGTAAGAATATATCGAGATATACTTTTTCCTCCATATCGCCCAGCCCTACCTTATTTATATCGTTGTGGGTTGTGCAGCCCTTTGAGACACTTGTTATTTAGGGCTATATAAATAAACATTGATTGATATTTATCGGAAGACTTCACCATGCCTAACTTAAAAACTGAAAAAGAGTGTATTCTTTTTTCCAATCCAACTGTAACTAGTTATTCATGATAGTTAAATTGTGTGAAAGTAGCCATCTAGAAAACGAGGACATCCTCAGTTTTTACAGTTCCTCAAGTAAATATGTCTGTTATTTAGTATTTACCAGGCCCCACAGGAAAACAGACGATCCAAAGGCAAGACCCACTCGAAACCAGTTGGGAGAGACTGTGTCGTTCTTGGAGGCTGTAAACATAGACCTGGATCCAGCTGCAAACATGTGTAAACGCACCGAAAACACAAGGGTTGAATCACTCATTTATTTGCACTTCTGCATCACTTATAACGATACTTACTATAAGCTATCATATTTATCCACTACAGACAAAATAAGTACGCAACATTAAATCAAACGACGGGTGTTTTATTAACAGTAATAGGAGACTTTGCACTACGCCAATGCAGAGAGATTGCTAAGCTAAGGTCACCCTTCAAGAATAGCACTCACATGTTTCAGAACGGTCACTGTGGTCAAAATGAAGGACAATGTCCAAAATGCTCACCTTTGTTGACAATAGAAGCTCGGGCAAGTAATTTAATCAAAGTCATTTTCTCGCCGTGCTGTTTACCTAGTTTCCGCAGTTTCTTCTTCGTGTTTAATTCTTCTTTTTCTTCTTTTGTTTAATGGCGGTTGGCAAGCAACCTTCTGATGCGCACTACCGCCACCTACTGAAATGGAGTGTAGACCGAGGTGGAACTGTCACGCCAAATTTCCCGTGACAACGCCAAATTTCTTCCCTGGGGGTTGAAAATGATTTGCAAACCATTGTATTCCGTTTATATTTACATCTAACACAATTTCCCAACTCATATGGAAACGGGTTTGAATAAGTGACTAAACGTCCGAGATCAAAACTGGGAATATAATCCCAGAGAAGGGGGAAAAAAAGGGGGGAAAAAACGGTCAGCTATTTTTAAATTGAAGAAACAATATGATTAAGTTATATATACATGCGTATATCCTACATAAACAATGTATGAATACATTAGATATCTACAGTGTATATATCTTAGGGACCTATAGACTGTATCTCTGTTGCTGCAGCAGTATAGTTTATTCTGTCTTGACACTTTGTATTGATAATTTGTATTACATTCTTCCCTTTAATGATAATGTTTACAGTTATTGTTTTATATGTATTTTTTATGTATATCGCTTTGTAGGGCTGCAACTAACAACTAGTTTGATAATCGTTTAATCGGTCGATTATTGTTTCGATTAATCGATTAATAATCGGATAAAGAGACAAACTACATTTCTATCGTTTCCAGTATTTTATTGAAAAAAACAGCATACTGGCACCATACTTATTTTGATTATTGTTTCTCAGCTGTTTGTAAATGTTGCAGTTTATAAATAAAGGTTTATAAAAAACAAACAAACAAAAAAAAGTAGCCGCTGCGCATGTGCATAGCATAGATCCAACGAATTGATGACTAAATTAATCGCCAACTATTTTTATAATCGATTTTAATCGATTAGTTGTTGCAGCCGGGCAGCACGGTGGCAGAGGGGTTAGTGCATCTGCCTCACAATACTAAGGTCCTGTGTAGTCGTGAGTTCAATCCCGGCCTCGGGATCTTTCTGTGTGGAGTTTGAATGTTCTCCCCGTGACTGCGTGGGTTCCCTCCGGGTACTCCGGCTTCCTCCCACCTCTAAAGACATGCACCTGGGGATAGGTTGATTGGCAACACTAAATTGGCCGTAGTGTGTGAATGTGAGTGTGAATGTTGTCTGTCTATCTGTGTTGGCCCTGTGATGAGGTGGCGACTTGTCCAGGGTGTACCCCGCCTTCCTATGGTCATACTCTTGTTTGCTAGCGGCTACGATTTCAGTACTATTGAAGATCTTTGCTCCTTCTCAACTCTGTGGTGATATTATTTTCACAAAATACAACCACTAGTTCGTTAATGTTAAATATTACTTGTGAAAAGTAATCCCCCGATTCCTATTTTCAACAGTCCGCTCATTTGAGCAGGAAAACGCTGAACACCAGCCTGGCATCTTTGTTTTCTACCTGTGTCGCCGGCTTCTCATCCCCACTTCAAGATGGCGGCCGAATTTCTCACGTCACAGCGGCCAATGCTGCGTCTACTTATAAGATGTCTATTGGTGGAACCCTACTCCAGTATTTTTCAACCTTTTTGGAGCCAAAGCACATTTTTTTCATTGAAAAAAATGCGGAGGCACAGACACCACCAGCAGAAAACATAAAAAATGTAAACTCGGTATAGTCGATATTGACAGTAAAACGTCATTGTTGCAATTGTTGGATATGACTTTAAACCATAACCAAGCATGCATCACTATAGGTCTTGTCTCAAAGTACTGTCACAACCTGTCACATCACGCCGTGACTTA
The DNA here is from genome assembly GCF_033978785.1 of Entelurus aequoreus. NCBI lineage: Eukaryota > Metazoa > Chordata > Actinopteri > Syngnathiformes > Syngnathidae > Entelurus > Entelurus aequoreus. The sequence continues at coordinate 59,607,631 of NC_084734.1, read as the reverse complement.
TTTGGAGTTTTTTGCTGTTTTCCTGTGTGTAGTGTCTTGCGCTCCTATTTTGGTGGCTTTTCCTGTTTTGTTGGTATTTTCCTGTAGCATTTTCATGTCTTCCTTTGAGCGCTATCCCCCGCACCTGCTTTGTTTAAGCAATCAAAACTATTTCAGTTGTTTTTATCCTTCTTTGTGGGGACATTGTTGATTGTCATGTCATGTTCGGATGTACTTTGTGGACGCCGTCTGCTCCTCACGCTGTAAATCTTTGCTGTCATCCAGCATTCTGTTTTTGTTTACTTTGCAGCCAGTTCAGTTTTAGTTTCGTTTTCCATAGCCATCCCTAGGCTTCAATGCCTTTTTTAGGGGCACTCACCTTTTGTTTATTTTTGGTTTAAGCATTAGATACGACGTTTACAAAGCAATTAGCTACCTGCTGCCACCTACTGATATGGAAGAGTATAACACGGCTACTCTGCCGAGCTCTACACAGCACCAATACTCAACAACGGCACTTTATTTGCAGATTATAATTACTGGTTTGTATAAAATATTTTTAACCCAAATAGGTGAAATTACATAATCTCCCACGGCACACCAGACTGTATCTCATGCACTTTTGACCTTAGTAGAATAATCCTCTAAACTCTAAAGGATTCTGTGACTAAATACAAACACATGCTCGCTCACAATTGTATAAGAAAATGGTACACGCTATAAGTCACCACATATTTGGGTACTAAATTAGTCTGATTTCTAAAATAGTTCGGTTTTCTGAATTTTACACCTACATGTAAAGTCCCAGTGTCTATGCACGCTCTCTAATGCGACTATGGATCATACACCGTGTGCCTCCCATGGACTGGAGGGCGCTTATTTCCCTTTAGCGCGGATTAATGCATTGCTTTTACGGTTGACCTATGACATCATACGAGGCATCTGGGCTCCTTTTGAGAAAACAGCCTAGCTTTGCTGTACCTTAAGGGCTGCTGTAATACTGGCACAAATGACAAATAGCACGTCTCTAATGGCTATGTAAATGACAATGGTGGGCCGAGCATTTTCCACCTAGGCCTTCAGTGATGCCCTACTTAGCCCGACTTCAATAAATACCTCTAAAAATATCATAATTTATGTCACCGCATGACCACGGCTGGAGAAATACTACACAGAAACACAATTGTGCACTACCAAGTATTGAAACAAATCAACAGTATACAAAACGGGTTATTTTCTGGCGCATTTAAAAATCAATAAACCCGCATGAGCAATTAAAACATATCTGTATGTGGTGCTGTCAAAATTAAAATAATTGTAGAAAACATATTAACGTAAACGTGAAAAAAATAAGGAAATAAAATACTTGAACTTACAATTTGCAGCCCCCATTGGAAGCTGTAAATCAGAGGTTTAACCAGAGGAATGGTTGATTCGATTGAAAGTGGCAAACAAACCATTTCGCCGCACTGCAAAAAGTCAGTGTTCAAAAACAAGAAAAAAAATTAAAAAATTAGGGGTATTTTATTTGAACTAAGCAAAATTATCTGCCAATAGAACAAGAACATTTGGCTTGTCAAGACTTTCCGAAACAAGTAAAATTAGCTAACCTCAATGAACCCAAAAATACCTTAAAATAAGTATATGCTCACTGATAACAACTGTACTACTATATGAGTATGTATTTTCTATTGTTTCATTGAAAATAAAACAGCAAAGTCCATTTGGCTGTCATCTGTTTTAATATGAGACACAATTGTGTCAAAATCAATGTCATGATCTGTGGTCTGGATTATGTTTTTGTTATTTTCTGTTTGTTATGGACTCTTTTAGTTCCTGTTTGCGCTCCCTTGTTTGTTTATTTACCATGGCGACTTATTAGTTTCACCTGCCTCATGTGTTCGGAACACGTACTTGCTCTAATTAAGAGACTATTATTTAAGCCTGTCTTTGCCAGTTAGTCGGCCTGGCGACATTGCTCTTTTCATGCTCGTTTCATGCCATTGCTTCATTCATGCCGCAGTAAATCTTGTTCTTCTATGCCATAGTTTGGTTGGTTGTTTTCTATGTCCATAGTTTAGTCTAAGTGATAGCTTATGTTTCCTGTGTTAAGTTTTATGTTCCTTAGCCTCTCGTGCAATCGGCACGCTTTCCTTTTGTTTTAGTTCCTGTCTTTTGTCCTGTGTAGCTAGGTTAATAAAAAATATGTTCGTACCTGCTACCTTTGTCCGGAAAAGTCCGATTGCATCCCGAGAGAACAATCCTCGCAGTAAGCTGCGAAAACCCCCTCGTCGTGACAGTCATGATTTTTTTTTTCATGCTTGAAATAAGAAATTATTACTTTACAAAAGTAGTTTTATACTTGCGAGTGTTGATGACACAGCTTTGCAACAGTTGCTATTCTAGTTTCAAGCATGTTTTACTCAATATAGGTCATAAAATCTCAGCTACAAGCTGTAATATCTTACTGAGATAATTTAGGACCAAAATCCTTAAAACAAGTAAAACACTCTAACATAAAATCTGCTTAGTGAGAAGAATTATCTTATCAGACAGAAAATAAGCAAATATCACCCTTATTTGAGATATTTAATCTTACTTACATTTCAGTTTTTGCAGTGCAGCTGGGACAGCTTAGCTAGCTCGGGAGTCGGACGACCTCGTCTCACAAAAGCTAGCTTCTCTAGAAATGTTCTTCTTCAAAACGACCTTGCAAGTTTATATTTGCAACCTAAGCATATTTGCCAACCTTGAGACCTCCAATCTCGGGAGGTGGGGGGGGGGGCGGGGGGTCGTGGTTGGGATGGGGGCGTGGTTAGGGGCGTGGTTAAGAGGAGAGTATATTTACAGCTAGAATTCACCAGCTCAAGTATTTCATATATATATATATATATATATATATATATATATATATATATATATATATATATAAATACTTGACTTTCAGTGAATTTTAGCTATATATATATATATATATATATATATATATATATATATATATATATATATATATATATATATATATATATATATATATATATATATATATATATATATAATTTAATTGAATGGAATTATTTATTTCAAACCTGCACTGTACAACAACACACTTTTTTTTTTTTTTTACATTTTGGCAGTGACATTTATGCAAGGCTTGAAAAGGGGTTGGATGAAGCAAATGCTTATAATATCCCAACCCCTCTCACTCATTCCACATAAACAATATAATACAAGAACAATACTATACAAACAAAAACAAGAAAAGCTCCTGTACAGTAACAATACAATAGTACCATTGTTACTATGAGACAAGACAAGGCGAGACAAACACACACACACACACACACACACACACACACACACACACGCACACACACACACACACACACACACACACACACACACACACACACACATAGGCCCAAACACTCTCTGACCATACACATATATATGCAACATGTATATATATATATATATATATATATATATATATTTATTTTATTATATATATAAATAAAATAAATACTTGAATTTTAGTGTTCATTTATTTACACATATACACACACACACACACATACACACACACACACACAACACTCATCTACTCATTGTTGTACTTGAAAGTACAATGCTTTGTTAAGGGTTGAATTGTCCATCCTCTTTCTATTCTCTGTCACTATTTTTCTAACCAAGCTGAACACCCTCTCTGATGATGCATTGCTGTGTGGCACGCACTAAAGTGCTTTCATCAAATGCACGAGAGTGTGGAATCTTCCATCTCTCCCTAGCATGGCCCAAAACCGGTCAATCCTTGCTTCCTGGGGAAGATCTTCCCTGGCAAGCAATTGGTACTCCAGTACTTGTACCCGGAGGCTGGTCAGGTCCAATCACAGCTGCGGCAGACATTTCTTTTTTGGGGCGTGGCCTCCAGCTCCGGCTGAATACCGGGAGTTTGTCGGGAGAAAATCTCTGTCGGGAGGTTGTCGGGAGAGGCTCTGAATATCGGGATTCTCCCGCTAAAAACGGGAGGGTTGGCAAGTATGAACCTAAGTCAATGTTTTGCTCTCTTTTGGCCATCGTGGGTTAAAAAAGCGAGTAAATATCAGACGCTAACATCACGTTCAACGGTTCAACGTGTGGCAACCTAGGGAGGCCTACTGTCAACAACTCGTGATCTGATTGGCCACTGCAAATGTCTATCAACTGCATGTGCCCCGTTCACCCACATTGCACAGACCACCGCATTGTTTATCCAGAAGGCCTTCGCAAATTTCATACAGCATGGCAACAAGCTAGCTGAATTCTGATTTGATAAAAGCTCTGACATAAAAACAGCAACAATGGTGATTAATACTTTTATATAGTTTAGGGAAAGTAAATTAAAAATAAAATGAACTTTTATCAATTTATGATCATGATTTATGTTACCAGAGAAGGTCTTGCCCTTGCCCTGATGGCCCAGCAGTACCTAATAATATATTATAAGTGAGGATGCAGAAATATGATGGGAATATCAATACATCACTTCATTAGGTGTATGTGTATGCTATAGCAATATATGTAGTCCATCCATCCATCCATTTTCTGCCGCTCATTCCCAGTAAGCATTAAAAATACTCAAATCATTCATATGCTAATGTTGGCATATTCACGTTTTATGCTAGCAATTGAGATATTTTTATATGCGTAAACCTAAAAATCATGGATTTTGATACTTGGCGTCATCTTGCAAGCATGCTAACGTTTCTTTTGTTAACAAAAGTGACATAATGTAAGGTATGCTAACATAACATTAGAATATATCTATGCTAACCTTAGCATGCTAACTTCTTTAGTAGGTTTTTATTACATAAAACACTTTTCGTGGAAATCCTCTTTTTGGTCTCAGTATGGGAAAAAAAAACATTTCAGTGCTGACAAATGTGTGTGACGCACTTCATTTTTCATATTTTTGTCATGTTATTAGATTCATTTTGTAGAGATCAGGAATTTATGTGTAGTGTTGGATCAAATAAGACAGTATTATTAGGTCTTTAAACGTGTCTGAATTTAATGATGTTCTCACAGGTTACCCAGCAGGCACAAGACGTTGATACAACATTGATTAAACATGCATGTCCTTTAAAATTGACTTTGAAACATCCATCCATTTTCTACCGCGTGTCCCTTCTGGGGTTGCGGGGTGCGCTGGAGCCTATCTCAGCTGCATTCGGGCGGAAGGCAGGGTACACCCTGGACAAGTTGCCACCTCATCACAGGGCCAACACAGACAGACAGACAACATTCACACACTAGGGCCAATTTAGTGTTGCCAATCAACCTATCCCCAGGTGCATGTTTTTGGAGGAGGGAGGAAGCCGGAGTACCCGGAGGGAACCCACGCAGTCACGGGCAGAACATGCAAACTCCACACAGAAAGATCCCGAGCCCGGGATTGAACTCAGGACTACTCAGGACATTTGTATTGTGAGGCACATGCACTAACCCCTCTTCCACCGTGATGCCCAATGTTGCAAAATAGTTGTATTTGTAAATTGAGACAACGTTGATGTCTAGCGTTGGATACAGGTTGTTGGTTGGGGAATTATCAAATTTGAAAGGTCAAATCAACGTCACATCCTGACATTGAATAAACGTTGTCTAAAAGTTGTTTCAACGTTGGATTTGTTTTGTTGAATATTGGTTGGGAAATTACCAACATTCTGTTAGAACCCAACATTGATTAAACGTCGTCAAAAAGCACATTGTTTCAACATTAAGTTTGAGTTGCTCAACGTCAGGACCTAATTCAACAAGTTATCAACGTTGTTTCAATGTATTTTGCCTCCTGGGGACAAGAATAAAAAATAATTTACATAAAAACTGATTCAACAACTCTGTGAAGACACTTTACTGTTTGTTGTCTCATATTTTGTTCCTCTCTACTCCAGGAACTCGTTCATCAAACTCAGTTCGCTATCCAAGGTGATCAAGTCGTCTTCTTCAACTTTCCCTCTTGTCTGGAGTGATGCCTGTAACTTCCCATCCACTTCCCCGTTTCCTCCCAGCTCTAGGTAGCCTTTCCCATGAAGATTGGTTGCCCCGGCCCAATTCATCTCCATTCCTCCTTCTCTCTCATCTTTACTTTTGACAGGGTGGACCAAAAGAACGCCCTGTTCATAAACAGGGCTCCCATCAGGGCTCTCGACTCCCTCTGCTGCTTGGCTGTCACAGTCCACACTTGACGTATGAGCATTCGGATCCATGGTGACCGCGACCTTGCCTGTGCAGAGACCCATGACTTCAGTGTCGTCAGCTGGTCGGCAGTCAAATTTAAACCAAGTTCCTTTTAAAGATTCTTCAACATATTGCATGTGTGCTTTGTAGTAATGAATAGTAGGAAAACATCCATTGATAAAAAGTAGATTCCTTGTTTGATTAGTAGTTTGCAGGCAGCGTTTTCCTTTTTCCAGTTTCTTCGTCGCATAATAATCTTGGCTAAAGAAATGCGGAAGTGTGAAGAAAACCAAAGAGTTGATCCACAAGCACACAAAAAAATCAATACAATTTCTTTAAATCGTTCCAATGTTCTGTTCTGTGAGGAAACTCCAAGTCATGCTGCAAAGAAAGTGACCTCTCAGAGTCAGACCTCCCTTTCCTCCCCTTTATACCATAGAACATGTTGCATAGAGATACGTAAAACATGTTACATAGAGATACATAGAACATGTTGCATAGAAATACATAGAATACAGAAATAAATAGAACATGTTGCATACAGATACGTTGAATACAGAAATACATAGAACATGTTGCATAGATATACATATAACATAGAGATACATAGTACATTGAGATACATTGAACATGTTGCATGGGGATACATAGAACATAGAGATACATAGAACATGTTGCATGGATATACATAGGACATGGATACATAGAACATGTTGCATAGAGATACATAGAACATAGACTTACATAGAACATGTTGCATAGAGATACATAGTACATGTTGCTTGGGGATACATAGAACATAGACTTACATAGAACATGTTGCATAGAGATACACAGTACATGTTGCATAGAGATACATACAGATACATAGACCATGTTGCATAGTGATACATAGTACATAGCGATACATAGAACATGTTGCATAAAGATACATAGAACATAGCGATACATTGATCAAGTTGCATAGAGATACATAGAACATAGGGATACATAGAACATGTTGCATATAAATACATAGAACATAGGGATACATAGACCATGTTGCATATAAATACATAGAACATAGAGATACATCGAACATAGGGATACATAGCACATGTTGCATATAAATACATAGAACATAGGGATACATAGACCATGTTGCATATAAATACATAGGACATAGAGATACATAGAACATGTTGCATAGAGATACATAGACATAGAGATACATAGACCATGTTGCATAGAGATACATAGAACATACGTTTACATAGAGATACATAGAACATAGCGATACATAGAACATGTTGCATAAAGATACATAGTACATAGCGATACATTGATCAAGTTGCATAGAGATACATAGGACATAGGGATACATAGGACATGTTGCATAGAGATACATAGAACATAGAGATACATAGAACATGTTGCATAGAGATACATAGACATAGGGATACATAGACCATGTTGCATAGAGATACATAGAACATAGATTTACATAGAGATACATAGAACATAGCAATACATACAACATGTTGCATAAAAATACATAGCACATAGCGATATATTGATCAAGTTGCATAGAGATACATAGGACATAGGGATACATAGAACTTGTTGCATAGAAATACATAGAACATAGAGATACATAGAACCTGTTGCAGAGAGATACATAGAACATAGATATATGTTTGTACAGAGAACATGTTGCATAGAGATACATAGAAGTTCTATGTATCTCTATGCAACATGTTCTATGATAGAACATGTTGCATAGGGATATATAGAACATAGAGATACATAAGACATGTTGCATATAGATGGCTCCCCTGACACTTACCAGAGTTACAACTACATGACTGCAATACAGATTTCTTGGTCTGCAGTATTTTACTTTGAAAAACTAAAATATACTAATACATTCCTGGTCAATTTTTAAGACCAGTTAAAAATTTGCAAGAATGTATATTTTGCAATTTTAGGTCTAAAAAAGTTTGTCAATGCAAAAAAATGTAAAAAAAAATGGTAGTGAAACAAACAAGCATTGAACTAAAATAGGCTTTTCATCACCTAATCAAAAGCTTAAAAGTCTTTTTAAAGGCCAAAATATTCTAATAAATTGGGATTCAATGTCATTTTTGTCAGGCACTCACACTTTCATGATCTGTTCAAGGCAAAGGCAAAAAAAAGTTGTCTTTTGAACACGGTCAGATTGTTGAGCTCCTTTTTGGATTTTGAAACTCTACTTAGAAACTTCCTATTTAATTCTAAAATGTAAATCATTTTTCAACTACAGTTGTCTTCAATTTTGGATCATGAGTGTAAACAATATGCTAAATACTAATGCTATTAATCCTACTCTATGAGGGCGAGATGAAGCCTCAAAAAGTACACCTTATTCAATCCACTGATTACGTCATGTCTTTTGAGCCTCACTAGTTTTTGACATATTCTATCAGTAAATGCACATCTCATGAGGCACCTGGAATGACCATTAGCAGTCTTCAGTGTCATCCTATGATCACATCATAAATACATCAATTGTACACATAAGTGATAGTTTTGTTCATCAGCAAGGCAATAATATGATTTGTAAACACCAATATTTGTTTATGCATCAAGTCGTAGGCCAGGGTTGTTTAACTAGCGACACAGGGGCCAAATCCGGCCCAGGAATGACACCATACCAGCCCCCGAGTTCAGTTCAAAATTTGGGAGACAAACATATTTGCAGCAAATTCCTAAAAACACTAGAGTGTTCCTGTGAATAGAGGAAGTTGGACCAGTGTAAACACATTGGCAGATCCTGCATTGACTTTTTAATCTTGCTAGCAAACATAGAACACAGGGGTCTAAACTTGTGACTTACATAATTGAGGCAATCCTCATCTTATTTTTTACAGTTAAACATTTTTTTTCGTTAAGGTTCATTCTTTTCGTAATGTGATTTATTTAACTAAGGTGTTGCTGTGTTTACTTCAAATGCAGCCATTTGTTCAACTTCTTTACTTCTACTAGTAGTTAGGGGTGTGACTCTTTTGGCTTCTCACGATTCGATCCGATTCCAATTCCTGGGGTGACGATTCGATTCCGAATCGATTCTTGATTCAATGCAACTGTGGATTCAAACCGATTATCACGTTGTATTATTTCGTAACAATAATTATAATGAAACTTTTTCAAAACAGTTTACATTTTAGAAAAGCTCGTTCTGATTGCATGGATTTGGCCTGAAAACGTATTTTTAAAATGTATTCTTAATAATCTTTTATTTTTAATTGATTTTTGAAAATGAGAAATCGATTTAGAATCGGGATGAATAAGAATTAATCAAATGTTGTGCACACCTGCTAGTAATGTTCCTCAAGTTTCCATTTTAGGTCCTCTTTTTCATCTTTTGGGCTATTTAACTGGTGGCCTGCGAGTCCGGTTCAAAACACTTGCAAGAGACTCACATTTTTGCAGAATGTTCTTAAAAACACTATTATAGAGATTTTCTTTGACTTGCTTTTTTGCACAAGGTCCTTAAACACATCATCCTGTAACTCTGACTAAATAAATAGTCCTGTATTATTCCGGAGAGCCTCTACAATAGATCATTTATTTTGGTCTAATAGTGAAGGGAGAAGTCCAGCCCCCCCAGTCCTTAGCTTTCTGGAAATGTGAACCCCCAAAATAATTTAGTGGAATATTCCTGTCATAGGGTATTTATCTCAGTAACCAACAACCAGCAGGGTAGGTCTAACACGTCAGGAAACATCATTAATGTTTCCATTGTCTAAGTGGATGCTTCATGGTCCTTAAGAGCAGAAGGTTTGAGCAGGTGGCATTATCTCATCCATCTGACATGATCATCTGAGGGCCCTTCATGTCCAATCACACAAACCCGCTGGCTGTTTGTGGCAGTTTGGCATCGTTGAACAGCTCAGAGTCACAGTGACTCAATTATAACTTTATCTTTCAAATTTGATAGATTAAGATAACAATTTAAGGTTAGGATGGAAACATTACATTTTTTAACTTTGCTTTGGATTATTGTGTTACCTAGTAGGAACTGAGCAAAGTAAAATATGAGGTGAAAATATAAGTCCAACCCTCAGTTCCCAAATGTGCTTATTTACCTCATATACTGTATAACTTTGAACTATACATTCTCACCTATTTTCATCACTTTTCCTGGTGTGGCTAGAAGGCAACATGCTTCTAATGTTTCACCCCTATCTTTTCTTATTTGCTTCTTCTGTTTGTTATTCTGTCATCATTGCCATCTGCATTTCTATCCACGTCACTCCTCTAACGACACAAGCTGGAAGATGTCTCTGGGCCGCATGCACATGAAACTAGAACTGTCTCGGACTAAGGATTTTCGGAGTCAAATCTGATGTCAGATTTTGCCCAATCAATCGAATACATGGCCGTTAATTTTTAAAAGAGAGTTCTCCCTGTGACTGGGTGGGTTCCCTGCGGGTACTCCAGCTTCCTCCCACCTCCAAAGACATGCACCTGGGGATAGGTTGATTGGCAACACTAAATTGGCCTTAGTGTGTGAATGTTGTCTGTCTATCTGTGTTGGCCCTCCGATGAGGTGGCAACTTGTCCAGATGGATGAATAAATAAAAGGATATGTAGTGGTCACTGGTCACTATGTGTCAGTAACGTCACATGGATGTGCTCTCACGCTTACACACATCTTTTAAAGTTAATTATAGGCCTGATGCAAAGCAAGGCAGCTTATTGTGGCTAATATTTACTTTGGGCCTGGCAAAGCAGCTCATTTTTTTATTGCTCATAAATAATGGTCCTTTGTTATGGGCCTGCTGCGAAGCAATGCAGCCTATTTTAATAATGCTCATATTTATTATAGGCCTGTCAAAGCAGCCTATTTTATTATCGCTCAATAAATAATGATCATTTGATATGGGCCTGCTGCAAAGCAAAGCAGCCCACTTTATTATCACTCATACAGCTGAACCTCGATTTACGAACGCCTCTATTTGCGACCTTTTCGGTCTACGAACTTTTAGATCAAGCCAAATATACCTCCTATGGACTGGCTAAATCAAATAAAATCAAAATCAAATCAACTTTATTTATAAAGCACATTTAAAATTTACCACAGGGGTAGCCAAAGTGCTGTACAATGGGCAGGTTAAAAGATAACACAAGAGAAACGAGCAAACACAACACAACACAAACAGAGCACGATAAAAAATAAATAACTAAAATAAATAGAACATAAAAACAGGTTCACAGCAGGTGTATTATGGGGCGCCATAGCAGGATGGATATCACTCAGTGTTAAAAGCCATGGAATAACAGTATGTTTTTAAGAGATATTTAAAAACAGGAAGAGAGAATGCCTGTCTAACACTCAGAGGTAGGTCGTTCCAGAGCTTGGGAGCAGCAGCGGCGAAAGCTCTGTCACCTCTAAGCTTCAGCCTTGTGTCAGGGACTGTCAGTAGCAGCTGATCGGCTGATCTTAGGGATCTTAGGCCAAGGACACAGCTGGAAAGTTCTCTTTACAGATAACTCTAACATTTTAATTCCGGTTGCTTCCGTTGATGACGTTACTTCCGACCACGTGAAAAACTGGAAATTTCATCAATCATGCTGCCCTGAAGTAATTCACATACTGAATGTGGGAAAGAGCTACAAATCGTTACATACAGTAGTTGGGAACAATAAGCAGTCATAAGAACTGTTTAGGGAATGACAGAACATTTTCATTTTATAAAAAGGAGTAAGGCAAATGTGTGTATTGTTTGTCACCAAGTCTGTTTATAGTAAACACTTTCAGAGAAGTACAGAATATATTTGAACATACGCAATCTACGACATGCTGATGATCCACTCTTGTTAGCACTGAACACAACTCACCTACAACAATTATTCACTCTAGTGAATGATAAAGACAAACCATACGGAATTGAAATGAATGTGACAAAAACAAAGCAATGATAGTAAGCAAAAAATCTAGTAGTTCCTCAAATAATCCTCACAATAGATGGCAGACATGTAAAACAAGTATCAAATAAGATATATTTTGGTCAGATGCACTTTGAGAATGTAAGAACTGACAAGGAAATTAAAATTATTTATATTGCCTGGAAATCATACAAAAACAGATCAAAACTAATAACACCTGGTCTAACCTACTGTATGGTTCCGAGACATGGACTCGAACTAAAACTTTATCAACAAAATGAGAAGCATTTGAGCTTTGGTTATATAATTGAAGAATGTTTATAGTGCCGCGGACTAGATTTCGAAACAAAACCCACATTTTAGAAAGGGTAATTTGTAATATACTACTACTAAACGCGATAACCACAATATTTTTAGCATATAATCAATATAGAAGGTATTCAAAAACAGCTGATAGAAGGCAAGATGGATGAGGAGAGGATGAGGGAGGCCCAGAGAAACAGACTACAAACATAAAAAAACTAGACCAAACTCAACTGCTGTGAACATGTCAGAAAGGCACAAGATCACAAGTGATGACATGAAGTTTGCAAAAAGCACTTTTAATAGTTGGCAAACATAAATATTGGATTTTTTTTACAGAAGAGAATATGAAGCGTTTAACTATAGTCAATAATGAGCTGAATAGTAAACAGGAAAACAACATTTCCCTTATTTGGCGCCGTTAGATCAAAATGTTTGCAGACTTCGGAATTTGTCCTTTTCCTTAGTTCCACTTGTGTGCCAAAAGAAGCTCTTCTTGTTGGTGCTTCAGTCAAAAGACACAAGTTTTTTAAGTGACACACACACACATGGAGGCATTGAGGGGCGCAGCATCACTCCTTGTTTTTCACAAGGCATCGATTGCTTCACTAACGTTGGAAGCCATGCTAACTACTAAGCTCGAGCTTTTGAAAAAACAAATAGCGGCAGTAACTTTACCAAGTACAGTGTCACCATATGGTCAATACTACAGTAATAAAATCTGTATTTTTTTCAGTATGGCAAAATAATTTTTTCCGGTTATTGATTACAAATTCAGGAAATACGTTTCTGGTCACAGGAGGGCTTTAATGGCAAAATCAAACTGCAGTGGAACCCCAACTTACACGTACCCCGACTTGCGAGTATTTTTCAATACAAGCGGTCTCTCAGCTTTTTGTTATGCTTTTAGTTGCAAGTATAATTGGAGTGCCAAGCCTCCTCGCCACCAGTTAAAATAGTATTTGTCCACAGCCCACAGCCAGGGATCGACACAATCCTGCCCTTCAAACACCAAAACTGAGTTAGTTCTGAGAAGAAGAAGAAACAGAAGAAGAGGTCAACCAAATCAGAGAAACAAATCATTAAAATATGTTAGCAGCCCACCTGGTCAGTCAGCATCACACAAAGTCAGAGCCAGCCTCCGTGGCGTGCAGCCACAAATTTCAAAAGGACAGAAAATATGGAGAGGCTGCTGATGCTTTGTTTGACGTTTTACTTCATTCTGTTCTCTGGACAATGGAGCATTACCTTTTAATACACAGACAGCTTGCTGTCAATTCTGACCTGTGGTCCGTCACTCAAAAACGTCCGTGGGCAAGATAACCAGCCATAACAGTTTCATATTGGTACACACCCACACAAGTCTAGTTCCCGATGTAAATGCAGAATAATATCATTCAATTATTTCATGAATCTAATTGTCTGTTGTACATGCTATTGTATTGTTTTCCAAACAAAACTTCCTACCTAGCGTCCTTGCAAAGGGCTGCAATATATCATGCTATATATTTGGGGCCATGTCGCCTAACCCTATGTGCAACTCAACACTTTCTCACCAGTGTGCACTCATGTGTATCACAAAAATTCTAGATCACTGATGCTTTTGCTGCAGCTTGAACATGAAAAAGTCTTGTGTGTGTTGTCAAACTTATTTTCTGAATGAAACTTTTACCACAAATTGAGCATATAAATGGTTTCTCACCAGTGTGTAGTCTCATGTGTGTTAAAAGGTTTGTGCGTTCACTGAAACTTTTATTGCAGCTTGAACACGAAAAAGGCTTTTCCCCCGTGTGTATTCTCATGTGTCTTTTCAACTGAGGTTTCCGACCGAAACCTTTACCGCAAACGGAGCATATGAATTGATTTTCTCCAGTGTGTATTCTCATGTGTCTTACAAGGTCTTTTTCTTCACTAAAGTGTTCGTTGCAGCTTGAACATGAAAAAGGTTTCACAGCGTTGTGTATTTTCATGTGTGTGGTCAAAGTTCCTCTCTGTGTGTAACTTTTACCACATACTGAACATACGAAAGGTTTCTCACCTGTGTGCGTTCTCATGTGTTCTTTCAAATGAACTTTTTGTACACAACTTATACCACATACTGAACAGATAAACAGTTTCTCTCCAGTATGTATTTTTGTGTGTGTTGTCAAATTTCCTTTATGAGTGAAGCCTTTGCCACAAACTGAGCATATGAATGGTCTATCGCCAGTGTGTATTCTCATGTGTGTCACAAGGATTCCTCGTCCACTGAAGCTTTTGTTGCATACTGAACACGAAAAAGGTTTATCGGAGTGTTTTGTCATGTGCCTGGCAAGGTTTCCTTTTTCAATAAAACTTTCGTTCCTGCTTGAGCATTTAAAAAGTTTCTCACCAGTGTGTATTTTCATGTGTGTTGTCAATGTTCCTTTGAGAGTGAAACTTTTCCCACAAACTGAGCATACGAACGATTTCTCACCTGTGTGTGTTCTCATGTGTGTTGTCAAATTTCCCTTGCGTGTGAAACTCGTCCCGCAAACTGAGCACAGGAATGGTTTTTCTCCGGTGTGTATTCTCATGTGTGTTGTCAAAGATCCTTTACGAGTGAAACGTCTCCCGCAAACCGAGCATTTGAATGGTTTCTCTCCTGTGTGTTTTCTCATGTGTGTTTTTAGGTCAGAATGGAAATTAAAGGTTTTGTCACAGTGAGCACATTTAAAGTGTGTGTTGTCACTATGACATGTCATACCCGCTTTAGAGTTCTCATCATCAGTGTCAGAAGAGTGTGATGTTGTGTCCTCGCTCTCTGATAGTGGAGCTAGGAGGTTGTTTGCTTGAGTTCCTTCACAGTGGTCTCCATCAGCTTCTCTTGTCATGTGATTAGTTGAGCTACTGCTTGGAGGCTCCACATCTCTCTCCTCAATTTCACCTTTGATCTCGTCTTCATTCTTCACAATGACACAAATTACTGGGAACTCGTCCAACCCTTCAAAACGCTCTCCCTCCTGACTGATGCAGCGTTCCTCTTGTTCCTCTTTGATGTGGGGGAGTTGTGGCTTCTCCTCTTCCTCTTTAATGTTGGGGCACCATGGCACCTCCTCATTCTCTTTAAGGTGGGGGGGCTGTGGTTGCTTCATCTTCCGCTGTTCAGGAAAAAAAATAGTCTTCACTGATGTCTGCAGAACACAAGAAGACAAAGACAAGCTTTAGAAAAGTGCAGCTTTGCTCAGTTACATGAGATATTAGGGCTTTTTCCACTGCAAGAACTTTCCCATTTACCCGGGTAAATAAAGTTCCCCCTGTATTTCCACCAAAAACTATCCGGGTAGATTTAGTTCCACATGAACTATTTTTAGTTCCTGCCAGCGAGGGAAGAATGCTGATTGGTTGAATACAAACATATGACCACTGTGCTACCTCGCTATTTTTTTTTATCAGAATCAGAATCAGAATCAGAATAGTTTTATTGCCATTGTTTGAGAACGGGTTCACAAAGTAGGAATTTTTCTTGGTGCAAACGTGCGACATAAAACACATGTAACACATATTTGGTATAAAAAGAGCTGTGACTGAGCTATCAGATAGACTTAGAAGGGATTCAAGGAGCTGCTGTTAGGAGTTATTGTTCATTGGCCTGATGGCCGAGGGGAAAAAACTGTTCAGGTGGCGGGAGGTGTGGGTCTGGATGGAGCGTAGTCTCCTGCCTGAGGGGAGAGGGGAGAATAGTGTGTGTCCAGGGTGAGAAGAGTCAGCTGTGATCCGACCCACACGCCTCCTGGTCCTGGAGGAGAACAAGTCCTGGAGGGATGGGAGCTTGCAGCCAATCACCTTCTCAGCAGCACGTACGATGCGCTGCAGTCTATTCTTATCCTGGACTGTGGCGCCGGGGAACCACACTGTGATGGAGGAGGTCAGGATGGACTCTATGATGGCTGAGTAAAACTGCACCAGCATCTCGGTCGGCACCTTAAGTTTCCTCAGCTGCCGCAGGAAGTACATCCTCTGCTGGGCCTTCTTGATGAGGGAGCTGATGGTCAGCTCCCACTTGAGGTCCTGGGTGATGGTGGTGCCCAAGAAACGGAAGGAGTCCACAATGGGGACGGGGGTGGGAGAGTCAATCAGGGTGAGGGGGGATGGTGGGGCTGTGACTTTCCTGAAGTCCATGATCATCTCCACTGTTTTCTGGGCGTTCAGCTCCAGGTTGTTGAGGCTGCACCAGGACGTCAGCCGGTCCACCTCTCTCCTCTAGGCGGACTCATCGCCATTCGAGATGAGCCCGATGAGGGTGGTGTCATCCGCAAACTTGAGCAGTTTTACGGATTGGTGACTGGAGGTGCAGCAGTTTGTATACAGGGAGAAGAGCCAGGGGGAGAGTACACAGCCCTGAGGAGTACCAGTGTTTGTGGTTCGACTGTCCGAGACAATCTTCCCCAGCCGTACGTGCTGTCTTCGGTCTGTCAGGAAGTCATTAATCCAACTGCAGAGGGAGTCGGGCACGCTGAGCTGGTAGAGCTTGTCTCGTAGCAGTCCAGGGAGGATGGTGTTGAAGGCAGAGCTGAAGTCCACAAACAGGATCCTAGCGTAGGTTCCTGGGGAGTCCAGATGCTCCAGGATGAAGTGGAGGGCCAGGTTCACTGCATCATCCACAGACCTGTTGGCTCTGTAGGCGAACTGCAGTGGGTCCAGGAGGGGGGTGGTGATGTCCTTGAGGTGGGGCAGGACCAAGCGCTCAAAGGACTTCATGACCACAGACGTCAGCGCGACAGGCCTGTAGTCATTTAGTCCTGTGATCTGTGCTTTCTTGGGGACAGGGACAATGGCAGAGGTCTTAAAGCAGGACGGCACGCGGCATAGCTCCAGAGAGGTGTTAAAAATGTCAGTGAAGACAGGAGCCAGCTGGTCCGCACAGTGTCTGAGAGTGGAGGGGGAGACACCATCCGGCCCGGGGGCCTTCCGCGTATTCAGCTTCAAGAACTGCCGGCGTACATCCTCTTCTTTAATGGAGAGGGTCTTTACAGTCTTATCACGTATTTTTTACAAATTGTTCAGAATCAGCACCTCCAAGTCCGAATCCATGGTTCTCGCCTGGAAAAGGGTGGAGTGCCATCTCCGGGTTGTGGAGGAGACCCTGCCCCAAGTGGAGGAGTTCAAGTACCTCGGAGTCTTGTTCACGAGTGAGGGAAGAGTGGATCGTGAGATCGACAGGCGGATCGGTGCGGCGTCTTCAGTAATGCGGACGCTGTATCGATCCGTTGTGGTGAAGAAGGAGCTGAGCCGGAAGGCAAAGCTCTCAATTTACCGGTCGATCTACGTTCCCATCCTCACCTATAGTCATGAGCTTTGGGTTATGACCGAAAGGACAAGATCACGGGTACAAGCGGCCGAAATGAGTTTCCTCCGCCGGGTGGCGGGGCTCTCCCTTAGAGATAGGGTGAGAAGCTCATATGACCGGCAGCACTAGATACAGGATAAATGTTTTTGCCGCTAAATTACCCACAACGTTAGCGCTGAATAAAACAATATGTTGCTAGTGGTCTAACGTATCCTATAAAACAGGGGTGCTCACACTTTTTCTGCAGGCGAGCTACCTTTCAATTGATCAAGTCGTGGAGATCTACCTCATTCATATATATAATTTATATTTACTTATTTATGAAATGTATGTTTTGTTAACAAGTTAAAGGTATTTAATGATAATGCAAGCATGTTTAACACACATAGTTAATATTGTTAATAAATTAAAGGTGTTTAATGATAATACAAGAATGTTTAATACATATAGTTAATATTATTAACAAGTTAAAGGTGTTGAAAGATAATGCAAGCATGTTTAACACATATACTTAATAATGTTAACAAGTTAAAGGTGTTTAATGATAATACAAGCATGTTTAACACATATAGTTAATATTATTAACAAGTTAAAGGTGTTTAAAGATAATACAAGCATGTTTAACACATATAGTTAATATTGTTAACAAGTTAAAGGTGTTTAATGATAATACATGCATGTTTAACACATATAGATTCCTTTCTTTCATGAAGACAAGAATATAAGTTGGCGTATTACCTGATTCTGATGACTTGCTTTGATTGGAATCAGACAGTGGTGCTGATAACGTCCGCATTTTCAAATGGAGGAGAAAAAAAGTCCTCCTTTCTGTCCTATACCACATGAAAGTGGTTGGTTTTTGTCATCTTATTTGTCCAGCTTCCATACTCCTTTGCATACACTTTACAAGAAATACATTGGCGGCAAACTCCGTAGCTTGCTAGCTTGTGCACGCCAGCTTTCTGAGACTCTTAGCGCAGGCAGGATGAAGCAGAGGTTTTAGTGTGAAGGCAGGAACTGTGCAGTCGGTCTTTGGAGTTTTGACGACAGGTACGACGCCAGTCTGTTGAAATAAAAAGTGTTTCTCGCCTTCCTGTCTGTAATTTTTTCTTAATAATGAGCTGGCAGCAGCCAGTGTCATCTCAGAAGACCCTCGGGTGCCGTGAATGTCAATCAAGTGACGAAGGTGATGTCACAGTGAAGCTTTATGATAGCTAATTTTTAGGACTATTTTTTTAATGCCTGGCTGGCGAACGACTGACACAACCTCCGCGATCGACCGGTAGATCGCGATCGATGTAATGAGCACCCCTGCTATAAAAAATATGTTAAAAAACAACTTAAAGCCTTGTCCAGCTATTTACTGACATACACGAGTCATGTTTAACTAACTTCTACTGTAAATAATACATTTAAAAAATCACTGAGCCCATCCAGCCCATCTACATCATGGGAGAGGAGGTGGAAAGGGTCTCAGAGTGCAAGTTCCTGGGCATGAACATTTCAAGCAACATGACCTGGAAAAGCAACACCACTGCACTCCAGAAAAAGGTCAGCAAAGACTATTTTCTTTTATTTTTATATATATATATATATATATATATATATATATATATATATATATATATATATATATATATATATATATATATATATATATATATATATATATATATATATATAAGAAATACTTGAATTTCAGTGAATTCTAGCTATAAATATACTCTTCCCCCCACATTTTAGAAGTGTCTGTATCACTTTAACATTACAAATATCCGATATTTGGACATTTGATCCAGAATCGATCATTTCCCAACCTTTAACAGCTAGCGATCATCGCTAGCTAACTGCACTAGGAACATTTATGTGTGCACTCATTTGCTACAGAGTTCGCTTCAAAATTGCATGAATTGCAGTAACAACATACAGTAGTTCCTTGGAGGTATGAAATGATTTACGTGTTATGTGACGTCACACTCCTTGCAATGGGACAGTACTAATATTTACCTGAAGTACAACATTATGAAATACACGCAGTAAACAGCCCAAAATAAACATAATAATCTCCTAAACAATATGCTCACTCACCGTTAAGTCAATGTATGAGTTTTATGGCGTTTCACCTCGCCAGCTGAGCTCAGTGGGCACCCACACTGTTCTAGCTCTACAGTTTAAACACAACAAATATAGCAATTATCGACTGCTAAAACATGACCCAGAATGTGTAAACATATATTTAAACTGTTTGTGTCTCTTACGTAGTGGTTGGAAGAGAATGTACCTTTTTCCCGCCGGTGGATAGGTCTCACACCGGTCATAAAGCCGGAAGTAACAATAACAGGAAGTGAGCGCATGACGTCATATGGGTCTTTTAGCTCACGGGATTCCTGATTGGCTAGCAGGGAAACTGATCAAATTTGATTGGCTCGTTGTGAAAGCCTGTCTCACGAAGCTTTGACTGCAGCTTATAACAATACAACAGTAAATGGATGTTTGAGTGACATTTTTAATTGACACCAAATGTGATTTACTTGAGATACCATTTCTGAACTGTTTTAACCGTTTCAATGCACTGCATGTGCTTGTTTCTACCAAAATGTAATACTGTTGGTTGTTCAAGGGTTTTATTTTTAATGCATTTTAATTGTTTTTAATGTAAATAATAGTATTATATAGTTTTGAAGCATGGGCTACATTTGCATCTTCTTCTGCTTTCCTCACTGCCTCTGAATATGATTTGTTTGAGCTATCAATTATCTTGCCAATGTTATCATCTCTTGTCTCCTTTCCTCGTGTTCTTCTTACGGTCTGCATTCTTCATCTTGTTTCATTTTCATATTACTTTTACTTATCATTTTTGAAATTGAAAGTGGTTTTGACTTTTGTTGATTTGGTTTGCGTAATTGACATATTTTGTCCTTTGTTAACTCATTTTTTGTACGTATTTTCCGCACTATAAGGCCCACCGGATTATAAGGCGCACCTATGCATCCATTAGATGGAGCTGTGCTAAAGGGAATGTCAACAAAACAGTCAGATAGGTCAGTCAAACTTTATTAATAGATTACAAACTAGCGTTCTGACAACTCTGTTCAATCCCAAAATGAATAAACAGCTGTTTTATTATTTTCCCAGAGGTAAAGTCAGTGACGTGGTGTTTTGTTTATCTTTTAACTACAGCAAAGTATAACATGTAGTGCAACATTTATATAACATAGTGGAGGGGAACTTTTCCCTGATTCACTAAACACATAAAAAACAGTGATACTGTTACGGTAAATCAAACGTTAGTGCAATCACAATATAGTAACACTCGAAATAGTGCAGAGCAATAACAATATATCAATAACTCAACTTTGCTCAAACATTAATGTCACACAACACAACACACAAAATAAACATGTAAAGCTCACTTTATGAAGTTAGTCCTCATCCACGAATCCCTCAAATTCTTCTTCTTCAGTGTCCGAATTAAACAGTTGGGCGGATACGGCATCCAACATGTCTTGTCGAAGCCGTCATTAATCGAGCCATTGTCGCTGCTGCTCTATTCCCGTGTTCTACTGCGTGACTGATCGTCTTAAGTTTAAACTCTGCGTCGTAAGCGTGTCTCATAATAGGAGCCATTTTGGTGTCTTTACATAAACAAACAAATGGAAATCAAAATGGCACGCCTCGCGCAGTCATATATCCCAGCATGCACCGCACGCTTCTTCTTCTTCTATGGGGGAAAATGAAGACAGGGGAAAATGAAGTCGGTGGCTGCTTACCGTAGTTGCGATTGATTGAAACTTTTACCTATTGGAGGCTCAATATTGGTCCATATATAAGGCGCACCGGATTATAAGGCGCACTGTCAGCTTTTGACAAAATTGGAGGTTTTTAGATGCGCCTTATAGTGCGGAAAATACGGTAATTGTAATTCTGCATAAAATGTAAAAATAGGGTTTGCATTTCGGGCCACCGTAACATAATACAACAATACTTTCTACAATTTAGATCTTGAACAGGTTGCGTCGTTGGTATGAATATCTTTGAGAGTCATAGAAAGAGTATTCTAGAAAGAGACAAGTACACAAATGGCTTCAATTGGCAAAATGTGTGTTTAATGGCAGTCACAATCACAACTTCAAGCAAATGAAACTTTTAAAAACTTATTCTGTTTGTTATAAAAGTGATGACATGCAAGTGGATTACTGTCAATTCTACAATACAACATATATTATCAAAAATTACATGACCAAAATGTCTGCCAATTCCACTTTTATGGTCACAGGGTCACATGATTACATTGCACATCAAAAAAACATGTGCACACACACGCACACGCACTCAGTACCATCTTGCTGAACATGTCAACGGGAGATCACATTGCCATAGTTATACCATGTTAGGATATTTCTGGCAGAATCTGTTGAATGCATCATATATGGCCTGCCTAAAAAGAAAACACGAGTCGATAAGTACACTAAAAATAAAGGAGTCAACTTTAAATACACCAAAAATAAAGGCACCTTACAAAAAAGCATGAAAAATGCAAAACATTGTGATTGTAGTGTTTCAGTCAGCACACTTTCATGCAGTTAGCATGGGATTACTTCACACCCTGACTGTGTGAGTGTGAAAGCTTGTTTATAGAATATGTAGTGTATATTGTATGTGTCCGGTCGTTCACTGACGACCAGTCCAGGGTCTATTTTGGCCATGTCAGCTGGGATGGACTCCAGCTCACCGCATTGTTCATTTCACTAATAATAGTTATAATCATTCTTTTTGTTTACTAATACTACTATCACCATGGTCATGGGATCACCTGAAACCACATTGATATAACTGAATAGTTATGTTTGTTAATAATAATTGCATACATACATGTACTACTCTGTGTATACATGTAAATAAATACATGCATGTGGAAAAGGTGACTTAGTTATTTTAAGTCCAAATTTTCCATTCATGTCTGACCGTATTAAGCTTATGTTAAATGAACTGAATGTTGCTGGCTATCAAGATGACTTTCTTTGATACCTGAAGACGCTTTGTTTGAACAGATAAGCGCTGATATGTCCTCCATTCAGAAAACGAACTTCACATCCGGGCCAAATTTCCTGCAGGCTGAGGACTCCTGTCCGAGGGACATAGGCATCTTTTCTGGCCTGCAGCACGATGATGAGACTCGTGTCCACAGGCACTAGCAAGGAAATGAGTAGGAATAATATTTGTCTGACAGTAATGACATCATGGAAGTCATGAAGTAAATGGCAATGACTAACCAGAGAAGTTGGCCATGTGTGTACACTCGTCCATTACTCCCTTCATGAAGCTGATGGACTCCCTGTGTAATGACGGTCGGCAGTTTTTCACCAAATTAGTCCCACTAATTACTCTGTTGGCTTCAAACGCACTGAAAAGCAAACACGTTTGAGACAAAAGAAAATAATATACATCATGCATACGCATTAACCATATTGGCATGATCACCTGGGTAAGATGTCTGAAGTTGTTTTGGTGTTGTCCACTGATAATAAACGCTCAACATTGTCTCCACAACGTTCACCAATCCACAGGCTCGCTCCAGTCTCTATCTTTCCTTCCGGTCTGCAGTAAGGACCCACTCGGACTTCTCTCGGCAGCTCCAGTTCATGCTCTAAAGAACCCCTCAAAGAGTCCTTCACATTTCTTTCAGTCATCTTGAAGGAGTCCGCCTGATGATAACAAAGATGAAAACCAAAAGTTGTCAATCAAGCTCTTAACAAGTTGCCTTTTTACAAAGAGCCAATATTGTCAATAATTACATGTGTAAATACTTGATTTAAAACAGAAATGAATGAAATTATTGTATGTAATTACATTTAAACATGTAAATACTTGATTTCAAAATATTGTTTAGGATTCCATGTACATATAGTGTATATACTTGATTTCAAATATATATATATTGGTTATGCTGACATGTACAGTACATACAAAATAATACTTGCCCGTATGTGGGCTCTGTACCGAGGATGTCGTTGTGGCTTGTGCAGCCCTTTGAGACACTTGTGATTTAGGGCTATATAAATAAACATTGATTGATTGATTGACTTAATTTCAAATAGTGTGTGATGTGTAAAAAGGAAGACAACAAACCCCACAATACTCCAACAGATTAATTATCTCTTCTTCATACACAGAATTAATAGCATATTGCTTCTCCAGCTCCGTCCATTTGACTGCTTTACTCAGCACACCCTAGAAAAACACACAGAAGAAAAATTATTTTAGAGAAAAAGAATGAATTCCATGTACAAAACGGTAGTACATGTGAAATTATCCTCGAAAGTGTGTTATTACTTTGGTATCTTCCTAAATTGGGCAAATGTAAATCATAGTTCCTTCCATCTTGTTAAATAATATGGAATATAATTCACACTTTTTTGATTATAATAATAATCATATAGTTGGAGCCCTGTAATAAAAAATATGAGGAATACTGTGGTTTAGGTGCATAACTACCGTGGTGAATACACTGGAGGCAGTAGACCAGGACAGGCAGGGAATAAGAGGGATGGGCTTCGGCCAATTCGTCACTGCTAATGATGACATCTTGGGTCAAACACAAAGAATTTTAAAATAAAAGCTTGAATAGAAGAACATTTTATCATACCAACAATTATATATGTATATGTATATATATTTACATATATATACTGTGTATATATATATATATATATATCATGTATATATATATATATGTGTATATATATACCGTAATTTCCGGACTATAAGCCGCTACTTTTCCCCCTCATTCTGGTCCCTGCGGCTTATACAAGGGTGCGGCTTATTTACGGCCTGTTCTTCTCCGACACCGACGAAGAGGATTTCAGTGGTTTTAGTACGCAGGAGGAAGACGATGACACAATGATTAAAGACTGACTTTTCATATACCGGTAGGCTGGTTATTTTGATAACGTACAGGCGAGCACTTTGTATTACTTTGCACCGTTGTATTATTTGTACTCTGCACGAATGCTGTTCGCCATGTCAAAGATGTGAAAGTTTGATTGAATGATTGAAAGATTTATTGTTAATAAATGGGACGCTTTGCGTTCCCAAACAGTCATCTCTGTCCCGACAATCCCCTCCGTGGTAGCAGGAACCCCTATATACTACGGTAATTACACATCAAAACCCTGCGGCTTATAGTCGGGTGCGGCTGATATATGGAGCAATCTGTATTTTCCCCTAAATTTAGCTGGTGCGGCTTATAGTCAGGTGCGGCTTATAGTCCGGAAATTACGGTATATATACACATTTATATCCATCTATCCATCCATTTTCTACCACTTGTCCCTCTCTGGGTCGTATATACTGTACATAAATATATATATTTATGTATATATATATTTATAATTGTTCAACACTGCATATAAAACATAAAATCCAATAATAGCTGAAACTCCAGCCTACAGCCTATTTGAGAGGAATTGCAGAGGCATGCAAGAGCTGTTGATGTTGCACTTACATATCCTCCCATAGAGATGCCCGTCATTCCCACAGGAGAGTAACCCTCACTTTCCAGCCAATGAAGAAGCACAGAGGACTCCAACATCAGAGCTCCTCCCATCACAAACAAGTCTGACACATTTTTTAGACAGGATCGCCTGAAATAGATAACATCATGTGATTATGTTTGTGATGAACAAAAACACAAAGCAACATAACTCAAAATGTTATAGGCAGATTTTGATTAACTTTCAGGAAATGTTCCCAGTAATGTCGGTGTTATATGAGGCTAACTGTCCTGGTAATAAGAAGTTCCTGGTCATGTTGGTGTTGTGTGAGGATAATTGTCCTGCTCGGGGTCGCTTGGTGTTAGATTGTCCTGATGATAAGTAGTTGTAGGTAATGTTGGTGTTACATTAGGCTGATTGTCCTGGTGATAAGTAGTTCCTGGTCACATTGGTGTTACATGAGGCAGATTGTCCTATTAATAAGCAGTGTTGGGACTAACGCGTTACAAATTAACGCGTTACTGTAACGCTGTTACTTTCGGCGGTAACTAGTAGTCTAACGCGTTATTTTTTATATTCAGTAACTCAGTTTCCGTTACTGCATGATGCGTTAGTGCGTTATTTTACGTTATTTTTTATGTAGTATCGGCTAGAAACTGAGAAGATCTGAGTGTGTTTTATTGGAGCGCTGCAGAAGAGGCGACGGAGAAGAGGCGACGGAGAAGAGGCGCGCTCTGTGTGTGTGTGTATGTGTGGGAGGGGGCGTGTCTGTTTACATCATGGCGAAGCCGAGTTTCTTAACATGGAGATATTCTCACTACTTTTCTTTTGTCGACCACAAAGAAAATAACATTTTAGTTAAATGTAAGTTGTGTCTTGGATCAAAGATCCTATCCTAGAAATTCAAATCTGCTGAAACAGCTACAAAAGCAACATGCTTCGACGAAGCTAGTAAAGAGAGACACACTTCACCTCCTAAGCAACAGCGGCTGGATTTTAACGAGGCACTGCCAGCCAGGACAACATTGAAAGAGCCATTGCAGCGTGTGTGCTAGAAGACATGCAGGCTATTTCTACAGTGGAGTCACCCGCCTTCAGGCAGCTAATTAGCATGATACCGGGTGTCAAATGGCACCTGGACAGTGAGTACATAAAAATGGAAAGCAAGCTAAAGAAAACACTCCAAACTCTGCCTCTGCTCATCATTCAGCACTGAAGGTACACACACTCTGTCAATTCTCTTATATACTGTTGCTCTTTCATTCTAGACTTCTAGAGTGTTTGATTATCACATCACTCTAAATGTATAGACTATAAAGTTCACAAACATAAAGCGGGATGCTAGTGGGCCAGGCCAATCTTTCTTTATCTCTAAACTAAAACTAGGGAAATGTGTAGAGTGTTCTGGGCTTCAGACATTATTTTATTTCAGAATTCTTTGAGAGAAAAAAACGCCTGGTTAGGCTTTGTGTATGTAGTGTGCGCCTTCTTTGGTTTACAGCTATGTTGTTATTATGCTGTTTGTTACTTATGTATGTTATGTTGCAGCTATTTAAAATAGTTTAGTCAATTTGTTCTGGCCTGAAACAAATTGGCCCTTTGAAACATATCTTTGTCTTTGTGTGTTGTATGTAGACCACTTTGCTTAGCAGAGTTCAGTGATGCAAATGCATGTCAAGTTGATCAACAGATTGTATTTTTCTCCAGTGCAATAACAGTACTGAAATGAAGGCTCAAAGGGCATTAAAGGGGCCTTAAAAAAATTACAAAAATATATAAGTAACTAAATAATTACCTTTCACAGTAACGCATTACTTGTTGGTGTAAGTAACTGAGTTACTTTTGAAATAAAGTAACTAGTAACTGTAACTAGTTACTGGTTTTCAGTAATTAAACCAACACTGTTAATAAGTAGTTCCTGGTAATTCTGGTGTTATGTAAGGCTGATTGTTTTGGTAATAAGTAGTTACTGTAATATGTTATGTAAGGCCAGTGGCGGGCCGTGCTTTTCCCACCTAGTCCTTCAGTGATGTCCTACTTAGTCCGACTTCAATAAATACCTCTAAAAATACCCTAATTTATGTCACCACAAGACCACGGCTGGAGAAATACTATACTGCAACACACTTTCGCACTACCGTGCATTGAATCACCTCAAGAGTGTAGAAAACGGGCTATTTTTCGGCGCATATAAAAATGAATAAACCCGCATCAGCAATTAAAACATATCTTACTTGGTACTGTCAAAATTTAAATAATTGTAAAAAACATATTAAACGTGAAAAAATAAAGAAATTAAATATTTGAACTCACAATTTGTAGAACCCATCAGACACTGTATGAGCCAGTGGTACAGCTCGTAGTTGGTTGATTTGAGTGAAAGTGGCGGGCAAACCATTTCACTGCCGGGACAGCTTAGCTTGCTTCCAGAGTAGGCCTCTTCTCACAAGATTTAGTTTCTATTTAAATATCCTTCTTGAAAATGGCTTTGCAAATATATATTTGCCACCTAATCAAGGTTTTGCTCTCCTTTGTTGGTTGAAAGGGTGAATACCGGTGATTTGGCTGCGGTGCTACTTCCTGCTTTCGCAAATCACAACTTCTGATTGGATACTCACTTTGAAGTGACAAGTGAGTATCCAATCACAGTCTCGTTAAACGTAAGGCTACCTAGTTGGGCTACTGTCAACAACTTGTGATCTGATTGGCTACCCCAACTGTCTATCAACTGAATGTCCTCTGTTCATTTACACTGCACAGCCGCTGCTAATGTTGAGTCAGAAAGCCTCTGGCAGCATTCATACAGCGCTGATTGAATAAAAGCTTTAACGTAAAAACAAGCAACACTGGAGTTTAATATGACATGAAGAGAATATGATGAATACTTTTATATATGTATGGTAAGTAAATTAAAAATAAAACAATTTCTATTTTTTTTAAATAATTTGTGATCATGATTTATGTTAGGCCAACAGAGAAGTCCTTGCTGGCCTTGACGGCACACCACTGTGTAAGGCTGAGTGTAAACAGTACTTATGAGTGTAAATGATTGTGTGTGTCAGGGATTGAGCATTTGAAATGTACCTCTGGTCCTTCGGTTTACGATAGCCATGTGGAAAACTTGTCAAAGATTACACATTTTGGAAGTGGACAACAGAAATATACATAGCAGAATTCAGATGACAGTCATAGCAGAATTCAGATGACAGTCAAATACTTCTGCAACATTTATTTAAAAACGAGGGTCCATGTTGGTAGCATAATGTTTGTGTAATGCTGTCAGATGATTTAAAAATGTAACGAGATTAATCAGAGGGTCGCGGTGGATTACTTTAAATTTAATATAATTTATTTATAATCTATATTTGTTGTGTTTCATTTAATATAATCAAAAAGAGTGAATATAATGGGAATAAAATAAATGCACTTTACGTGTTTATGAAACACATTTCACATCATATTCATGTTCATGTTAACAAAAACATGTTTTTTTTTATAAACAAATATGTATCCACATTAATGAGGACATGTAACTCCTTTTGTGTTATCAATGTTTTATTTTAGATGGAAGTGCTTCTTCATAACGGTAGTGTACACATGATATTTTGTCTATCCACTATATACACTAACACTAATTGTATAAACTGCACATGTACTACACAAATACTACTTGTAAAACTGTACATAAAACAGGTACACACAATTACTACGGTACTTGTATAAACTTACATTTATACATGAACTCAGTAATACCATGTGTATAAACCTTCATTTATACATGTACACAGTAATATTATTTGTATAAACTGTACATTTATACATGTACTACATTACGACTACTTGTACAAACTGTACATTTATACATGTACTACACAAATACTATTTGTAAAAACTGTAGATTCATACATGTATACCCAAGTACTACTTGTACAAACTGTTTATTTATACATGTACTACACTAAATTACGTGTATAAACTTACATTTATACATGTACACAGTAATAATGTGTATAAACTTACATTTATACATGTACTACATTAATACTACTTGTATAAACTGTACATTTATACATGCATACATTAATACTACTTGTATAAACTTACATTTATACATGTACACAGTAATACTACTTGTATAAATTGCATTGATACATGTATACATTAAAACTACTTGTTTAATCTGTATATTTATACTGTACATGTACTACACTCATTGTAATATGTGTACATTTATAGATGTACACATTAATACTACTTATTTAAACTATACATTTATACATCAGCAATAGTAAAACTATTTCTATAAGTTCTTTGCCAGACACCTTTCAGGGTTTTGGGGTTAATGGCAATAAAATATTTAATTGGATAAAAAGGGATGGTGGATTAACCTTCATTAACATGTTAACTTCGACAGCCATATTATAAATGATAAATGATAAATGGGTTGTACTTGTATAGCGCTTTTCTACCTTCAAGGTACTCAAAGCGCTTTGACAGTATTTCCACATTTACCCATTCACACACACATTCACACACTGATGGCGGGAGCTGCCATGCAAGGCGCTAACCAGCAGCCATCAGAGGCAAAGGGTGAAGTGTCTTGCCCAAGGACAGAACGGACGTGACTAGGAAGGTAGAAGGTGGGAATTATCAATATAATCCTAGTTTTATGTGTCTTCACAAACGTTTCAAATCAAAACTATGCATTGAAAGTCCAACTACAACTTATACAACTGCTAGAATGCGTGTAAAAGTGTTATCATTTCAATAAAGAAGGATATAATAAGGGTTCTCCAGAAGTAGGGAAGCCATTCCTGCCTCTTTGATCATGGGTCTGGCCATCAGAGTCCTTCGACGCCAGAAAAACTACAATAAACAAATTAGGACATGAACACAATATAAATACAATAAACACATGGAATATAAACATGGAGTAGAAATACATGAATTTAAATACAATAAATACATTAAAGGCTCTTACATGGTCGCCAGTGCCTGCCAGGTGGATACATACTGGCCTGTTGCATTGCCATCTCTTTGGAACTATAAACTGAAACCTGAAAACAAAATACAAGTACAGTAGTACCTCAGTTTTCATACATCCTAGTTTTAGTATGATTCAGTTTGAGGTGAAAAATTTCAGTCAATGTATTGAGCTTTTCTACACTGTCTCAATTTAAGTTGGATTAAACACACAGTGACTCCGTGTTTTTGCTTTTTGATTCAGTAGAGCTGCAAAATAAGCCACCATAGATACATTAGGATAGACTTTACTCAAACTCCACTATGGAAATTCTGTGGACGCAGGGCAGATTTTACCTACAGTAAAAAAAGTAAAATATAATAAAAAACAATGAAAAAATAAAATGAGTAATAATAACATTGGTTCCAAACTACACACATTGGGCCTGATTTACTAAAGGTTTGCGTGTACTCGTCTCAAGCACGTGCAAACTTGATAGCACACGCCAAAGACTATAAAAATGGGACCCATAACCTCCCTGCTTGGCACTCAGCAACACGGGTTGGAGTTGGGGGTTAAGTCACCAAAATGATTCCCGGGCGCGGCGCCGCTGCTGCCCACTGCTCCCCAAGGGGATGGGTCAAATGCAGAGGACAAATTTCACCACATCTAGTGTGTGTGTGACAATCATTGGTATCTTTAATCTTAATCTTTTAAACTAATCTACTAAACATGTGCAAAGTAGATTGCTTCTATTAAGTGAGCAGAATAAGGCGTGTCTCTGTCTATATCAGTGCTTCTCCAATATTTTCTGCTAAGCCGCCCCCAGGAAGAAGAAAATATTTCGAGCCCCCCACTTTCCACCGTGACTACAAATAGTATAATTTGCCTATAAAATTGTTTTAACTATACCTCTGCATAACATTGTAAGTTTATTCAAGTTTAAGAAAACAACACGACAGTCTTTCCTTGTCTCCCACTGTGGTTACAGTGAAGCCAAGTGCTACATACGCTGGTCTATATTAACATGCAAACTAAATGCTGATCATCAAAACACCCACAATACTGGAAGGAGAAGATGCAAATATAATTATTCAGCACACGCACTGTGATTTATCAACATTCATCACGATTTAGCGGTTTATTAGCAAGTGTCAAAAGGATGTGCAAACTGACAGTTCCACACAGCTGCAGGATCTGTGCTTGCGCTGCACAGACAGACAATGGACAGATGAGAATCCTCTGTCTTACGTGTGTGTGTGTGTGTGTGTGTTAACATTTTTGGCGGTCAGGAATAAAAAATATTAGACATATTGTCGATTCAGCAACATCTTTTTAAAATGTTATAGCTGCTAGAGGATATAAGGACTTATTAAAACAAATTCCATTTATGTGTTTTGATTTAATATTTTTAATGATGTTTATTTTACATAGAATATATATTATTAAAATATTTCTTATATGAAAAAAAACGTCTTTTAGTATGCATTTTTTTGCGTTTTGAGCTGGAGTAAGTGCAGCCTCTCACCAATGAGCGCACCTTCAGCGATGTCAATAAAATGAGCACTTAAAAAATTATTTACGCATCTATACTTTTACATCTGACATTACAATACACCATGACACTTTATTTGGGCTGTGTGCAAAATATCATGGCACATTATCTGGGCAATGTGCAATGCAATACATATACATTCCTCCTTTTTATTTTATTTTTTATCTAATTGTTCCGTCATTTTTAAAGGAATTACCTGTTTTTTAACTCTCCTTTATATTACCTGAATGTTACTTAGTCTGCTGTGTTGATCCTGACTACCGTATTTTTCGGAGTATAAGTCGCTCCGGCCGAAAATGCACAATGAAGAGGGAAAAAAACATATATAAGTCGCACAGGAGTATAAGTCGCATTTTTGGGGGAAATTTATTTGATAAAACCCAACACCAAGAATAGACATTCGAAAGGCAATTTCAAATAAATAAAGAATAGTGAACAACAGGCTGAATAAGTGTACGTTATATGACACATAAATAACCAACTGAGAACGTGCTTGGTATGTTAACATAAAACATATTATGGTAAGAGTCATTCAAATAACTATAACATATAGAACATGCTATACGTTTACCAAACAATCTGTCACTCCTAATCGCTAAATCCGATGAAATCTTATACGTCTAGTCTCTTACGTGACTGAGCTAAATAATATTATTTGATATTTCACGGTAATGCGTTAATAATTTCACACGTAAGTCGCTCCTGAGTATAAGTCGCACCCCCGGCCAAACTATGAAAAAAACTGTGACTTATAGTCCGAAAAATACGGTATTCTGTTTTGTGGGAATATTATTGTCGTTTGATTGTATGCATACACCAACCTGTTTTGGGACTACAGGTGGAAATTAGCCTTTTGCAAGAATTACTAATGCAAAAACACATCAATCATCCGCAGGGTAAAACTACCCTGTCTCACATTTCGTATTGCCTGACCTATTTACATATTTGTTCACTAATATGTGATGTCCCTATTTTAAATAAATAATTAAACTGAATTCAGCTCATGCACAGTGGTTACCAAACTTTTGAAAGTCCCGTACCTCTTCAGACATTTGACCTGAAGTCATATGCCCCTTACTAGGTATAGGAGGTACATCCTGCAGATGTTTAAGTGTGCAGGAGTACTTTACTCTAGTTCTGTGGGGATCAACAGTTCACTTTTTTGGAAAATATTTGCAGAAGCGCATGAAAGTGCACACATACACACCAGGATATGTGCGAGGGCTGCTGTACCTGTTGACACAGCCAGCTATGAGGTAATAAATCTAATAATACATTGGGTTTGCTTGTTTTCTAAATGTCTGCACAACAGTAAGTTGTGCAACGAAAAAGTCAGCGTTGGCACATCCAGCAGTATTAACAAGAGGTAAACCAGAGCTGTGTCTTCTCTGCTCTCTGGTATGGCTCTGCATGTTGGAGGATGACAATAAATGATGTCCAGAAGTTGTTAGGATTTCATTCCAAAGGAGCACTCTTTGTATATTTTGGCCTAACACAATATCAAATGAAGAACTGTAAGTATGAAAGATACACTAATGAGACAGATATAGCGATGGATTGTTACGAGGAAAATAAATCAACAACAGCTAAAGTCATTACTGATAAAGTAGGACCTCAATCGTTTTATGATAAATACTAATTGTGATTATAATCATAATTATTCACAGCCGCCTTTTCTGGACTGCGTAAGGTCTGCTTTCATAGCTCTAACTGACAAGAAGAGTAAGGTTCGTAATAAGATAAATACACAGACAACCTAGCAGTGTAAAAAACAAAACATACTTTACAGATAATATCACAGCTATACAAAGTCCATCTAGCCGTATACAAACAAAACATGAAACCTTTCTACATCGTACCAAAAATGTATCCATACCTTGCTTTTACGGCCTCTGGAGGCAGAATTCCAGGCACCAAGTGGTCGAGAGGTGAAACGAAGACACCGTCATGGATGTAACAATCTGTGTGCTCCTCTGTCTGTTCATAAATACAAAAGAAGACTCATACAACATTCTATAACAACAAACACAATGGTTATGGAAAATATGTCTACCTTGTTGATATAAACGGGGTAGTCCTTGGGCACCAAAGATTTACACCTCTCCCTGTCTGCTATCACCTTACGGAACTCAAAGATTCTGTGGAACACAACAGTTCAACATCATCTTGCACATCTCAGGTGGAATCTCCTTGTCAAGCCAGTGACGTTGGAAGTAGAATTGCACGATTTTAAAGGTTTTAATTACAGCAATGATGCAAGAGGCAAAGCTTTTTTTTGTTTTTTTTATCCCCTCTGTCTTTGAATCGGAATTGTCAAGCCTCGCGTCCCTGGGCTGGGGGTCAATTAAAAGGGGTTACAGGGAACAGCAAGTTTTGTGCACGGCAGCCAATGCAGACATTGTGTTAAAAATAAACACCACTTGCGTTGCATTACTCTACAATAATCATTGCATCGGCGGCCATATTTGCCATTTTTGACTGAGTGGCGATCGGCTGATAAGCTGACAAGCACAGTGGATCTCTTTGGCAACTGTGTCCCAGTGTTTACGTGACTAAAGATTGTAGTCACGTAAAGAATTTCTTCAAAAAAGATGCACACTCTCAGAGAGACGCAATTACATTTCATATACTGTACCTTGTTACACACAAGTAAGAGTTGCACAAATTCAAGGAGGTTGCGTGTTAGGGCTGGACAATTATTTCACATTGAATCGACATTGAGGTTTTAGTTATTGCAATTATCAATCGCAACATTAAGAGGCCTGGTAACTGGTCTTTTAATTTTCTCTCTCCAATTGAATCAGAATTATAGAGCCTTGCATCCTTGGCCTGCTGACCAATCAAAAGTGGTTACAGGAAACAGCTCTGTGTGCACTGCAGCCGATGCAGTCAGTGTGCTAATAACAAACAACACTTGCATTGTATTACTGTAAAGTATCTGATTTCTTTTAATGGTGGCAAAGTAAAATGGCTGAAGGAACTTCTCCGGTAAAGCAGTAAGAGGCCTGGTAACTGGACGACAATGAAGCAATGACAAGCGGCCAAGGACAGTGTAAGCAAACATGGGTGTTGTATACATAAACCAAAATATGGTTTAATGTAAATTATTGCATATTGTTATGTGTGGCTACTTGAGACAAGATTATGTTGATTGACAGACAGTTAACTGACTTCCTTCACTTATCATTTAACCACTTTCGTGCATTTAAATGAAAATATAAAAATCGCAAATCAAATCGCTACTGCAATTTTTGGCAGTAATTAGCAATTAGGTTTTTTCTCAAAATCATGCAGACCTAAGTGCAATTTGAGAGCAAGCTGCAACGAACATGTCTATCCACAGTGAGAAGCGCTTTTAAGATACTATTCCTCACCACAATGGTGGAAAATAATAGTATTAACAATAAGAAATATGAATTATTTCAGATCACTGGAGGACTTGAGGAAAGGGAATAGCTAAGCATGTTACATACACATACCAAGCAAGACGACACAAGAAGATAACTGCTAAAGCTTCAATGTAAAGTAGAGGTGATCAATCCAGATGTCGATACAATCGATACCTAGTACGGCATAAGTGTATAAACGATACAAACTTATTCAGATCGATATTTATCTTTTTCTTGTTCTGATTATTATTACAATATAATTATTGTTGACAAAGTCAGGGTACAGGAAAGCTTTGAGGGCTAAACTATGAAAGTTACTTTGTGTCTTTATAACAAAAGCTTTTTTTTGACGCTGAATTTATGTAACTGAATTTTTTGCGTTTGAATTTTGTGAACTGAATTTTTTTGCGTCAAATTATGCTGACAATTTTATTTGAAAAGAATGTGTTAGTAAAATGCGTGTTGTAAAAATTTTGAGTTTAAAAATTCAGTATAAAAAAATGTAGTGCTGAAAAATTCAGTGCAGAAAAATGTGTTGCTGCAAAACGCAAGTCCCATCCATCCATTTTCAACAAAAACAGCGAAACATTTGGATAGGGACATCCCTAATTTGGATGTTATTACAGGTATGTGACACAGTTTTTGGTTCAGTTTGGTGTAAATTGATATTCTTAACAGCCAGAATATCATATATCCCAATAATATACTATTACTATTTATCATTTGTGGTTCTGAAA
This sequence comes from Entelurus aequoreus, assembly GCF_033978785.1. Lineage (NCBI taxonomy): Eukaryota > Metazoa > Chordata > Actinopteri > Syngnathiformes > Syngnathidae > Entelurus > Entelurus aequoreus. The sequence continues at coordinate 59,571,778 of NC_084734.1, read as the reverse complement.
AAAATATATTGTATATTAAATGTTAAAAATATCTCTTAAACCTCTGACCCTTGATCTAAAAGGGTCCTATTAAGCAAAACCAACTTTTCTTACCTGTTGGTACCTGTTTTTGTGTATTTGGGATCCCCATAAGTCCCGAAAATTTACTAAAATCCAACCACATTGTGGTGGCGTTGATATTTATAAAACAATCGTGTCTTCTTTTAAACTTGCTCCAAACATACTGTTTAGAATTTGACAAAATCAAAAGAAAGGCAATTTATTTTCCATAATGGAGGTGATCATTTTTAACTAAGGGGAAGCTGCTTCACACAGGGTATGGAGACACATGATTTAGCTGCTAGCCGCTTGTCATCCGAGGGGCTAAAAATAATTAGTGTCAGACAGAAGGGATCCCCGTTTGTGATTGGCATAAATCAGCTATGGCAATCAAATACTTTCAGGAAAATTGTCCGATACTAATCAATGGCTGATCGATCAGCACATCTATACTATCCAGCCATCCATTTCTACCACTTGTCCGTCTCAGGGTCGCGGGCACGCCTGCACTCGGGCGTAAGGACAAGTCGCCACCTCATCGCAGGGCCAACACAGATAATAGTAATATACTGTAAATGTTGATACCTCTGTGACGTTCATGTATTGTTTCACTACCTCTTCAGGTCTTCAGGTTTTCCCCATCCTCCGATGAAGAGTTTGGTGAGGAGCAGCCTTCTGTAAAAAACATCCAGTCGACTCACACCCATGGACCAGCAGCAGGCATCTCAAGAAACAAACAACATTTCCATGAGCTTGCATTATTTCATCATCACAGTTGACAAAACCACTGTCAAATGACCTTGCCTCTTTTCTAAATAAAAATGTTGTGTTCACCATGGCAACAAAACATGCTGACCTCAGCAAACACCATCAAATGCTTGTAAAATCAGCCTATTTGACAAACACGCACCTTTTTAAATCAGTTCTTGACACTGAAAACTCTATTAATTTATGCTCAGCTCTGTGAAAGTCTGTTTAGTATTTTAGTAAAGCACATTTGTAACTGTCATATCGTATAAACATTTGCTTGTTATATTAGCACTATTGTTCCCTCACTAAAAGTAGTGTAAGTTGATACTACGGTCGTCGGACTGATCACCGGGGGAGCTGAGGCAGCCTACAGAAGAGAAGTAGCGGAACTGGTGGCCTGGTGTCAGGATAATAATCTCTCCTTGAACACAGACAAGACCAAGGAGATGATTATTGACCCACGGAGAAGGAGTGCACAGTACACACCTGTGTACATAGGGGGGACAAAGGTGGACAGGGTGAAAACCTTTAAATTCCTCGGGACCCACATCAGCGAGGACCTCACCTGGGATCACAACACCCAACAAACAATAAAGAAAGCCCAGCAGCGACTGTACTTCCTAAGAAGGCTGAGAAAATTTGGCATGCCACCCAAAATTCTCAGCAACTTCCATAGAAGTACGGTTGAAAGTGTCTTTACCAGCTCAATCACGGTCTGGTATGGAAACTGCACTGCTAAGGACAGGAAGGCACTCCAGCGAGTGATTAAAACTGCTCAGTACATATCAGGAGCAGCCTTCCCCTCACTACAGGACATGTACTCTACCAGGGCCACCAGGAGAACACACAACATCATAAAGGACAGTACACACCCCCAGCACAGTCTCTTCAGCCTCCTACCATCAGGCAGACAATACAGGAGCCTGAAATCCAGGACTAGGAGACTGACAAGCAGTTTCTACCCACAGGCCATCAGGCTTGTGAATGCTAACTTGTGAATGCTAGCTCCCCCACCCCCGTTTTACTTTTGTCTTTTTGAACAAAAGACAGCTACCATGACCACCCCCGAACAGTGAACCATCACTGTAGACACTTTTCACCTTTGATCACTAAAGACACTTTAACTGCTGCTGTGACCGAAGGTCACCTCCATATTTATACTGTTGACTGTCAATCAGAATGTGCAATCAGATCAGAATAGTTTTATTGCCATAATGTTATGTTACTTACTGTGCCTTGTATATACATTTTAATTTTTAATTTTTAGCTAAGTACCGTGGCTTGTTGAAGGGTGGACTAGCAAAGTAAGATTTTTATTGTACGGCAAACTGTCTGTTTAACTGTGCATATGACAATAAACAATATTGAATCTTGAAAATATGAGACTGATGTTGTGCGTTTGTTTTTTTAGGAAGTTGATTATATTTTTTTTAATTTATGTATAACAAATGTATGCACATATTCATGTGCTCATTATATTACGATATGGTTAACTGTGCATTCACCAAAAGTAGTGTACCACTGACACATACAGTCATGTGATTGTACACCCGCGTGCGTGTGGAACTGGCGACCTTTACTCAGAATTTCCAGAGTGGAGTTACTGTAATGACCGTATGGACGGCAAGCGCAAAGTAAAACGTAACAACAATAATGTGTCTGAATACCCATAACAAACACGTTTATATCAATATCCAGAAGAAGTAAAGGCAGTACATTATATGACTGCTACAAAAGTTGATGTTAACCACTAGCATTGACAGTTAGCATTAGCTGAGCATTGGTCATTCATTGTAGTTTTCAGTGTGTCCGGAGGATAAAGTTTCAGTAAAGAAACCTTTACTGATAGAGAATGACTATTTCTAAATAAATTACCTCACGTTGTGCATGAACGTTGTGTGCGTTGCTATAAGGAGTTAGCAGAGACCTTTATACACCATTGTTCTGATACGACGTCACAGGATGACTTCTTCTTATCCGTGTGCTTCATTGATAATGGCATCGCTTTACTGCCACCCTCAGGCCTCGCGTCGAACTGCAACTTCTCCAGTTTTTGGTACATTAGCTCACTTTTGTAAATATAGTGAAATATTAGCGCATATTCAGGAATTAACTTACTAATGTTATTTGCATTTTTTTAACTGAAATAATAATGCACTTTTTAAAATATATTGACTGTGCTTGGACGAATTGTCCAATTATTATGAAATAGTTTACCTGTTTGAAAGTGACAACCTCCTTTCATGGTGATGACTTATATCTTAACAAATACATCATTAGGTAGCATACACATCTAAACGGTTTAAATCTATCCATTATCCGAATATAACTGTTCGTGTTCTTCTGCCAACATAAACTAAAAGACAGCAGACTAAATTGGAACTTGTATCCTGTTGTATTTCAAAATGTTATTTTCATTTATTCTATATTAAATATTTTATGCACTTTGTATTCTATCTATATTACATACTGTATATTAAGTAAATTGTATTTATTTTATATTAAATACATAATGTAATTTTCATTCATTCTATTTTAAACTAAATGTGTCATTTATTACATAGTGCAGAGCTTAATAAAATAACTTGCCATCACACATCAAACTGCAATAACAATATAGGTGTGTTATTTTCTTAATTTAATCTGCCGTGGCTTTAATTGTTCGATCTGAGAATGGAACACACAGTTAAGAATACACAAGAAAGATAAGTACAGTATATGCAGTATGTTGGATCAATGACTGGAACACATTAAATACAACAAAGTCTGATGGTTGAAAAGTTCCTATTTTTGTGGTCATTAGAGGTTTAGGACTTCATGGATTCCTAAATGGCTGTTGTAATAGTTATTATTATTGACCAACCAATCATGTTTTGCTGACTTCTAGCCCATATTGTGACGATTTCCATAACCTCTGCGATGATCATCCTTCCAGTCGTCCCAATTCCTGGCTTTCATCACACTTTCTTTATCATCCTTTTGCTCTTCTTCCTCTTCCTCTCTCGAGTCAGCATCTTCTTCCGCAGCGAGCCTTCCAGGAACACCTTGATCAGGTAGAACTCCATGTTTGCTATGCTGCTCGTACCAGTCGTCCACCGTCATGGTGGGAAGACTGGGATAACCTGCGCCAAACACTTGGGCCTGTCAATCACACACAAGTCACATATACACACTATTATACACACTGTATCCCTTATCAATGTGTATCATGGCAACATACACGTATACACACACACAGTTTATACATATACATACATATATATTCAGGGTTTACCCTACATGTAAATATACTTTTTTTTTTTTTTTTTACATTAAACAAATGTAAGTAATACATAGTATTACCGTATTTTTCGGAGTATAAATAGCGCCGGAGTATAAGTCGCACTGGCCGAAAATGCATAATAAAGGGAAAAAAAAACATACATAAGTCGCACTGGAGTATAAGTCGCACACCAAGAATAGACATTTGAAAGGCAATTTAAAATAAATAAAGAATAGTGAACAACAGGCTGAATAAGTGTACGTTATATGACGCATAAATAACCAACTGAGAACGTGCCTGGTATGTTAACGTAACATATTATGGTAAGAGCTGAGTGTGAAGCGACTGGGATGAGAATCAGCACCTCCAAGTCCGAGTCCATGGTTCTCGCCCGGAAAAGGGTGGAGTGCCATCTCCGGGTTGGGGAGGAGATCTTGCCCCAAGTGGAGGAGTTCAAGTACCTCAGAGTCTTGTTCACGAGTGAGGGAAGAGTGGATCGTGAGATCGACAGGCGGATCGGTGCGGCGTCTTCAGTAATGCGGACGCTGTATCGATCCGTTGCGGTGAAGAAGGAGCTGAGCCGTAAGGCAAAGCTCTCAATTTACCGGTCGATCTACGTTCCCATCCTCACCTATGGTCATGAGGTTTGGGTTATGACCGAAAGGACAAGATCACGGGTACAAGCGGCCGAAATGAAAATCCTCCGCCGGGTGGCGGGTCTCTCCCTTAGAGATAGGGTGAGAAGCCCTGCTATCCGGGAGGAGCTCAAAGTAAAGCAGCTGCTCCTCCACATCGAGAGGAGCCAGATGAGGTGGTTCGGGCCTCTGGTCAGGATGCCACCCGAACGCCTCCCTAGGGAGGTGTTTAGGGCACGTCCGACCGGTAGGAGGCCACGGGGAAGACCCAGTACACGTTGGGAAGACTACGTCTCCCGGCTAGCCTGGGAACGCCTAGGGATCCCCCGGGAAGAGCTGGACAAAGTGGCTGGGGAGAGGGAAGTCTGGGCTTCCCTGCTTAGGCTGCTGCCCCCGCGACCCGACCTTGGATAAGCGGAAGAAGATGGATGGATGGATTATGGTAAGAGTCATTCAAATAACTATAACATATAGAACATGCTATACGTTTACCAAACAATCTGTCACTCCTAATCGCTAAATCCAATGAAATCTTATACGTCTAGTCCCTTACGTGAATGAGCTAAATAATATTATTTGATATTTTACGGTAATGTGTTAATAATTTCACACATAAGTCGCTCCTGAGTATAAGTCGCACCCCCAGCCAAACTGTGAAAAAAACTGTGACTTATAGTCCGAAAAATACGGTAATTGATATACTATATAGTCTATAATTTCGGTACAATTGGCCATAAAAATGTTTAAAAATATCTCAGGAATCACAAAAATGTTCCGCTGTGCTTTATTTTAGGAAAAAAAAACAAAAAACGTGCATCCAAATCTCCTGTCAGGAGCGATACAGCTGGTCGCGCACCTGTTCGGAGTTGATACCAAGCAAAAGTAAAGAGATAGGATTGAAGAGGAACGTATTTGACATTAATTAAGGCCTTTCTTGTTTGAGCCTTTGTAAATTACCCTCATTCTTTTGACATTACTACCGACAATAACGTCTTACGCCTGTGTGCGTCTTCGAACCTCGGTTTGGAAGTCTCTGTGGAGAGTGCATGTTGCTCCCGTGTGCGTGTGGGTTTTCTCCTGGTACTCCAGTTACCTCCCACATTCCAAAAATATGCATGGTAACTTTATTGGAGACTACACATTTTCCATTAATATGATGCGATGAGGTGGCGACTTGTCCAGAGTGTACTCCGCCTTCCGCCCGAATGCAGCTGAGACAGGCTCCAGCACCCCCCGCGACCCCGAACAGGACAAGCGGTAGTAAATGGATAGATGGATTAATAAATATGTATGTACTGTAAATGATTGTTTGTCTATACATGTACCCTGCAATTGGCTATGCTAATTTTGTTAGCTTGTCTATGAGCTAGTCCATTGTCCGTTAGCATTTAGCTAGTGGCATTAGAGCTCAACCTTCATCCTGCATAACTGTATTGCGATTTTCAGTTTATCCATCCATCCATTTTCTACCGCTTGTCCCGTTCGGAATCACGGGGTTGCTGGAGTCTATCTCAGCTGCATTCGGGCGGAAGGCGGAGTACACCCTGGACAAGTCGCCACCTCATCACAGGGCCAACACAGATAGACAGACAACATTCACACTCACACTCTAGGGCAAATTTAGTGTTGCCAATCAATCTATCCCCAGGTGCATGTCTTTGGAGGTGGGAGGAAGCCGGAGTACCCGGAGGGAACCTTCCAAACTAAAATATTAATTTAACGTGATTTCTACATGTATGAGCACTTCATGTGTGTATAATGTTATTTCCTTGGAGTGATTAGTTTTACAGTGACTTCATTGTGGAGAATAGCAACAAACACCACAAGCTATTTTTATCATCTCTAATTCAAAAGACGGTTTACATATTTGGCAAACTAATTTGCAACATTCATGGGATGTCAGAATTTTGTGTATGAAGCCTGTGCTACCTTTTAAAATAAGAAGCAACAATTCAAATCACATTGAACAAAGAGACCACAGCAGACGACCAAGTCAAATTCTCTGTGTTAAACTAGTGGCGGGCCGTGCGTTTCCCACCTAGGCCTTCAGTGATGTCCGACTTCAATGATTACTTCTCAAAATACCATAATTTATGTCACCACATGACCATTCTGGAGAAATACTATACAGAAATACATTTACGCACTACTGGGCATTGAATCACCACCAAGAGTGTACATAACAGGTTATTTTGTGGCGCATTTAAAAATCAATAAACCCGCATCAGCAATTAAAACATATCTTATGTGGTACTGTCAAAATTAATATTGCAAAAAACATTAAATGTGAAAAAATAAAGAAATAAAATATCTGAACTCACAATCTGTAGAACCCATTTGAGCTTTCGGGGTTGGCTGACATTCTCTTTAAATATCCTTCTTGAAAATGACCTTGCAAATATATGTGTTGTCTTGTCTAATCATAAAATATGCAGACGAGGCGTGTTAGCTGAGTTCTTAAAGTTTACTCCACAAGGTGCTCATCAAAAACATCCGGCTTCCGCATGGCTAACCGCGGCTACTGTGCATCCTCTTCACTGCTGTGGCATGCTGGGTAATGGAGTTCTTATGTTACCTAGCTCATAACATCACAATCTATATCTGCCCTAGGCCAGCTAGAAAGCCTTACTGACAACAACTTGTAATCTGATTGGCTGTTGTTGGAAGCAGATCAGAATCATATCCATATTTAAGTGTTACTTCTTTCTAAAAACTCCTATAGTCATATTTACATCAGCTAATGTCTCGTGTGGTACAAAGTGCTTGGATTCGAGTGTCCTTGGTTAGAGTCAGAGCGCTGTTTATTCTCTTTGTTGAGACTGCCATTACATTCCTAAGATAAGGAGCACAGCTAGACTGGGGAAACAGCAGGCGGGGGACAGAGGGAAGATCACGGGACTTCCGGGGGTTTGAGGGGAGACCGAGCTAGACCGATCTGGACCGGGCTGGGGAACGCAATTAGCGTTAATGATCATTCGAAGGTCCGTGAATAAAACTGTTTTACCGCCCTTTGAGTTTTTCACCCTATGAGCTGCATACAGGTCAGCCATTCACAGGACCAGCAGCCCCCATGGAAGGAGGACTCAGCGTAAAACCAAAATGGTATTTTACACAAAAAATTGCAGAATTTGTGTGCCAGTTCTTCTGTACAGATTCCCTTCCGCCCGCTGAGAGGGTCAAGATCAAGGTCATCAAACGCAAGTGGACGGAGCCCAGGTGGACTGGTCCCTTCTAGGTCGTAGAACGGACGTCCCACGCCCTTTGACTGGCTGGTGGAGGGGACACCTGGTACCACCTCTCCCTCTGCACTACAGCTGAAGAACCTGACAGATTACCAGCGGATGTCATTGCTGACATCGCCACATCATCTGCCCCACAGTCCAGGAGACGAGAGAGATTTTCTACCTACATTACTCTTTTCAACTTCTATATTGTATATCCTTGTGTGAGACCAATCCAGTATGCTAAATGTTTCTTAGTTTTTCTTGCTTGTTTTCAGCATAACTGTATGTGTCGTTACATTAAGTGAAAAGTTTGATGTTTATCCCCGTTTTGTTACCTAAATTACTCTGATATTGATAGACGAAAGGCAGGATGTTACACCCGGTAGTGTTCCCTGACGGACTGGTGTTTGGGCTTGTTCTACTGTCTTTGTGTCTCAGTTCATCCTTCCTGACGACAGTGACAAGTGTCTAAGAACATACAGCGGACTTTAAATAGACTTGGTCAAAGGGGATAGCAAGACTTATTTTTGACCTGTGCAGTGTGATTAATTACGGGGGACACAATAGCTATTACCATGGTAATAACCTCTATATTTGTTACGACTCAACCCTGAACCATTGGTGTCGGATGCAGACAACATACTCTGGTAAGTTGTGCCCATCGTCCCTTTTATGTTGTTTTGGGGCTTGACCTGACTGATACACGCTAAAGGAATTATTAAAATTAATGTCCTTGAGAGGGCGTTAACTACCCCTACACCCTCTGTAGCACCTAAAGTACCACCCCACCTCGGTGGTGTTTCAAAGGCTCACATCTGTGCGTGCTAATGACATATCCACCGAAGGCCTGGTAACTTTGACCTTTGACCTTAGGAGCGGGTGCAGACAACCTGTGGCTCAGGTGGATGCCAAAACCTGGGTGACTGTGTTGCTTCTTCCGCTGGATGTCCCTTTTCCCACACTTACCCCGCCCCTTTTAAGTTGACTGACATGTGTACCCTTCTGTTGACAATGCCACCCGACTTCTTCCCTTTGTGGCCCAAAAGCTGAATTACACGCGTTTTCAAATTACAGGACCCTCTTCGTCCCCCAACAAATTGGGTGACATCAACCGTTACTGGTGCACCACACTGATAGATGGCTCTAGGATAGGCCCTTGGGCACGAGCTGACTTATTCTGGTGTTGTGGGAAGCACAGATTGTACATTAGAATCCCGACGTCAGCCGTTGGGCTTTGTGCTATGGTTAGACTGGTGACCCCACTCACCAAATTAACACCCCTTGGAACTCCTGTTTCAGCGGCCTCTCTAACTCCCCGCCGCCGTTGAGACTAACCAACCTGACTCGTGACACAATTGAGGGACTTGCTGAACAACCTCCCTCGAGACCATCCAGAATCTGATTGGCTGCCAACTGTATGTGCCTGTTCACTTTCAGTGCACAGACGACAGCATTGTTGATTCTGAAGGCTTCGGGCAGATTTCGTACAGCATGGCAACATAAGCTAGCTGAATTCTGATTGGATTAAAAACTCAATAACCTAAAAACAACAGCGCTGCAAGGAGCATAATATGACATGAAGAGAATATGAATATTTTTAGATATTTAGGGAAAGTAAATAAAAAAATAATTGTATTTTTAATTATGATCATGATTTCTGGTTATGTTAGGCCAGCAGAGAAGGCCTTACAAGCCCTGACAGCACATCACTGTGTTAAACATATTTGGCCAATAAAGTTGATTTCAACAATATAAGAAACAATATATGTTATTATCAATAATATCACTTGTTTTTTAAATATATATAAAACATTAGCATAATTACCGTGTGGTGTTTGGATCTTAGTAAATCAGGCCCTTTGTGTGGTGGAGAACAAACACTGCACATCACTCTGCACACACCATCCCCAATGTCAAATATGGTGGTGGTGTTCTGTCGATTTCCACAACCCATCGGAATCTGCAACCCACCGCTACTGAGCATGCCCACAAAAACGCAAATATTTCAACTATTTTCCTGGAACAAAATACCCATCGAAAGCAACTCCTCCTCGTGTAGACGTCACTACACAAGTAAGTAATCATTTCAAATTATATTGCATTCATTGTATCTTCTACGTTTACGATGCGGAACAGCACATTTACTGTTTAAACAGGAATATTAATTGTACACTAGATGCCATTTGATTAGCCAACCAAAAAATATCAGGGGATTTCACAAACACCTCATACGTGTGTCTAATTCTGCGGGGTGGAGGAGCATCAACATTAGCGTTTAAAATGTGGGAAATCTTCTGGGAAAATTTATAAAAAATATGGGATTTATCAACATCACAATCGGTTTATGGATTTAATACATTGTAGCATATATTTAAGACATTTTTCAAGCTCGCTGACATAATGTATTTCTCAATGTTACAGAATGTATGACAATGTGTGAGCTGCTGACTGCTCTTCTTTACTTATGTAAGTATTCTATTTGTCAAGATATTTGCACAAAGTTTGGGTTTTTGGCAGCGATATATTTTCTGTCGTCTTCATGTCCATCCATCTCTTCCACATTGTTTTTTGATTGAATCATCCATCCATCCATTTTCTACCACTTGTCCCTTTTGGGGACCCGGGGGGTCGCTGGAGCCTGTCTCAGCTGCATTGAATCATGAAACATGAAAATCGCGGCGCTCCTTTAATGAGCCCATGCTCCGAGTGTAGTGGACAGAGGCTTGTCGGGCGACTCGATCACTGTAGTAACGAAAACAACCAAAACTGGGCCAAAAGATGCCAGGAAAGAAGGACAAAAACTGGATTTCCGGGCAAAATTGGGAAGTTTTGACAAGTATGAAGAGGAGACGTACTGTAGGCAACTAGCATTGTATTAGAAAAAGTGAAAATGACTGGTGTCATATTGTATATGCTGATGTATTTTTGTTTTAGTTGTAAATAAAGTTAAATAAAATCAAAAAAATTAAAAAGCCAATACCGCTGAAAAAGAGATACTGATATACGTCAAAATACCAAATATCTGCGTCAATAATCGTGCCCGACCGATTGGGTAGGGACGTTAGCCGCTAGCAAAATTGCTACATTACGTTGAGGATGAACCATTCGTTCACTTGTCGCGGTCAAATTTGTGTGACACCACTAGAATGCGTCATCAACATGCAGTATCACATATATAACAATAGTATTAAAAGCACTATCGTCGGCCAAATTTATATTGTATATTGTCTGTATCGTGCAACCCTAGTGTTGACTCATTTTGAGGCGACAGTAAATGTACACTGTTATACAAGCTGTACACTGACTACGCTACATTGTATCAAAAAGTTGTCCAGTGAAAAATGTTAACCGCAGGTGTCATGTACGCTAACAAGAGGTGTTCCTGCAGTTAGTGCAGTCTCACCTGCATGGCGTCCTTGGTGAGGATGAAAGTCTTCATGGGGGGTCTGCTTGGTCCAGCAGACGGTGTAACACCAAGCTGACCATCCATGTTTTTCAGTATTTCTATCTCCTGGTCTATGCTCTGGATTTCATCCAAACAGGCGATCACCCATTTGCGGACATTCAGCAAGTAAAAATCGCGGCTGGTTTCGTCGTCGGCTTGTCCACTTTCCACAGCTTTCTGCACATCAGCCAGTCTGGCTTCCAGCTCTTTCTTCTCACTATATCGCTGAATTTTAGCTTGTCTTTGTGCGGCCATGGCTGCCAAGTTTGATGTAGGGGGCATAGGCTGGAAAAAGAAGTAATATCGTTGTTAATAATAGCTGCTTTTTTACAATACACTGTCAACAAGGGGCGGATATTTTCCATAAAGCCCTTGATCTGAATTTTACTTTTAAAAAACACCTTGTGAATATGGCTTCAGGATCACGGCCAAAAAGATAATTGTGATTATTTTTTATTTAAAATTAAGATTGGAGCTATCAATTATTTTAGGAATTGATACATTTTTTCCGTTTGAGTGAGTAAATAAAACATACTTTCTAGCCTGCGTGCATACTATAGGGAACATAGCTGAAATAAAACAGGTTGTTTTTTTAAAACCTTTTTTTTTTTTTCTTAATTATGGGCAGGACTGAGTTTATTTGCTTCTGCTTCTCTAGAAGGACAGAATAAACTGTTTGTGATTTGTTTCACTACAACTCTTCTTATCTCGTGATTACGCAAAGATTCGCAAGATCTCATAAAAAGTCAGCACTATTTTGCTGCACGACGAAGCCGAAACAGAGAGGTGGTGGGGATTGCCGGACTGTGGATGGCGGGGCTGTTCTGTGGTGGTTTTCTTCAGGAGCCGTTATGCATTCAGTGGAAATTAGGGTTGAGAAGCACTCTAAAACCTTTCCAAATGAAAACGGAAAAAGATACACATTTAAACAATCAAATATTGATATGGCTCAACCCAGAACAATATGTAATGCTTCTTCTGTCAAGTAGAGTACAGTGTGTCTGTTATTAACTCATTGCTATATATATATATATATATATATATATATATATATATATATATATATATATATATATATATATATATATATATATATATATATATATATATATATATATATATACATACACACATACATATGTATACATATATATATAATAATTTGAGTATATAACTTGGTTAAAGTATTTAAGCTTATGTAGCACATTCAACAATACTGTTATAATAATAACATGATCTGAAATGTTCATATATTAAGATTCCTATCGTCCAAGATTCCCAGCTCTATTTTTTTTAAATGAATTGCAAACATTTCAAAAACGTTTTTCCATGTTGTCATAAATGGGGAGTTGTGTGTAGAATTTTGAGGAAAAATGTAGTTTATCGCATTTTGGAATGAGGCTATCACAAGTGGAAAAGTGGAGTAGTGAGATTATTTTCCAGGTGTAAAATATGGTTGTTTGCAATATGGTCAATGTGAATACAAGTACTTTGTGCACTTACTTTACTGGGGACGTTTCCTGCTGCGCTTTCATTGACGGACTCCGGCAGATGAAATTGGGATACGTTATATTCTTTGCATCTCTTCAGAAAATCCATAAAGTAAACGCGGGCCGCTCGCACTATCTCTAATCGTTTGTCTCGACCGGTCTGCTTCATGGTGAGGGCTCCTAAGAGTGCAGGACAAAGGAGATATTTCAAGTCTGCTGTGGCAACCTCGTCCAGTTCTTCATTGGGACTGAACAAGTCCAGTTGAGCCGCCATTCTGGATGTTTCTTCTAACATGTTGATAGCACGTTTAACTCGCACTTGAACACTGTTACAAGCAAGAGGGTCATTCGTGTTGTCTATCTCCACAAATGTTTTCCATCCTCGGTCAAATAAGTCCGATAATTTGGGAGTTTCTGTGTCAGAATTCTGGTCCTGTCTAACGCCGTTACTACTTCCACACGCCGCCATATTGGCTCCACTTCCGGGGTCTGTCTTCTTCGTTTTGAGGGGCGCAACAACATGGATAATACTGCCATCTAACGGTAAGTAGCGCCACACAACCTTCATATTTTCCTTTATAGGAAATTCATGTGTGTGTGATGTGATATGTGATTTGAAAAAAACATTTGACAGCACTGATATTATCTGTACTTATATTTTATTGTATATATATATATTATACTTATATATTACTGTATCATCACCTCAGGATGATATTACACAATTGCCTAAGCATTTGATTATATATTTTGTATGTACTAATTAATGGATACCTTGCCTTGAATACATGAGTAACGGTGACAGGCAGACATTTAACTAATTTTACAAAACTATTTTAGCAGTACAGTAAATATCATATTTGGCATGATCAGATCATGTTAAAGTTGAAAATATATGCATTTCTTTTTATCAAAACTTAACCTCTTAAAGCCCAAGCTGTTTGTTTACATGCTTTTTTTTATTATTTATCTTTGCTATTTGGGCTTATTGGACCATAATTAGAATAAAAACTAAGAATCATCTTTTTATATGATGTACTTAGTCCATAAGTACACAAACGTGTACTTCATGTTTAGTTACATGCTAATTCTTATTTTTACACTTTTTTTCCAACTTCCATTGTATGTTATACTCTTGTGACACCCCCAGATGGCAGTATAAATTATAAATGATAAATGGGTTATACTTGTATAGCGCTTTTCTACCTTCAAGGTACTCAAAGCGCTTTGACAGTATTTCCACATTCACCCATTCACACACACATTCACACACCGATGGCGGGAGCTGCCATGCAAGGCGCTAACCATCAGCCATCAGGAGCAAGGGTGAAGTGTCTTGCCCAAGGACACAACGGACATGACTAGGATGGTAGAAGGTGGGGATTGAACCCCAGTAACCAGCAACCCTCCGATTGCTGGCCCGGCCACTCTACCAACTTCGCCACTCCGTCCTCATAAGCGGCCATAATAGAATAGAATAGAATAGAATAGAAAGTACTTTATTGATCCCTGGGGGAAATTCAGCACCACAGTTCGCTCACAATAGACAATAATAATAATAAATAATATAATATATATAATATATATACTATATATAATATCCATCCATCCATTTTCTACCGCTTATTCCCTTCGGGGTCGCGGAGGGCGCTGGAGCCTATATAATATATAAATAATATAAATATATTCTACATATACTTATACTCTACATTTAAGTGCAGTCAAGAAGGAACATATGCATTATACATTCTGATGGCTGTCGGTATGAAGGACCTCCTGTGTCGTTCCGTGTTGCATTTTGGGAGTCTGAGCCTTCCACTGAACGTGCTCATTCTCCCCGCAAGGTCCGAGTGTAGTGGGTGGGAGGTGTTGTCCATAATGGCTAGGAGTTTTGCTGGACTTCTCCTCTCTGACACCACCGCCAGAGAGTCTAGCTCCATTCCCACCACGTTACTGGCCTTCTCTACCAACTTGTCTAGTCTGTTTCCGTCCCTCGCTCTCAGCCCGCTGCCCCAGCAGGCCACGGCGTACAAGACGGCGCCCGCCACCCCCGACTCATAGAACATCTTCAACATCTTTGTACAGACGTTGAAGGATCTTAGCCTCCTGAGGAAGTAGAGGCGGCTTTGACCCCAATTCAGTAGTGTACACAATTTTGGAAATAAGAGCTAAAAGGTGCTGTCCACGCATTTGGCCACTAAGCCTGTAGAGGTAATTAAAGAACAAATGCATTTAGTAAAACAAATTAAGTAACTATTGACACACATTTTTTCCAGGCTTTTGCAGGCCTTGAGTTTGACATTTGTGTTGTATACATATCAGCCAAATAGCTTGTTGACTGTCAAATTTGTCATACGTAATTTTTTTGAGTGTGAAATTAAAAAAAACAAGGGCCTATGAATTTATAAGTATTTTAGTGTAGTTTTCATGAATACAAGCAAGATGATGCATCTATAAATACACTCTAAAAGTGACATCAAAACATGTTAACATTACACCTAATTTATTTTTTTCTGGGTTATGAACATCAGAAATGAATATACAAACACAAAACCTTATTAGAAATTCAATGTTTGACTTTATTTGAAAGCCTTCACATTTCAAATGTTTATTTGTGGTTCAATGAAACAACGGTCCAAAGATCTAACACTATTTTTAATTAAAAAGTGCGTTTCAAGTGATCGTTATTGCCTGTGACAAAGCACCATTTAGCTGTGTTCGGCTGAGTTCTGTTTAGGGATCCGACCCGGAAAGACACTGTAGTCCTGGCAACCTCCAGCGGCGACAACCGTTCTGAATTCTTAAGTCCAACCACTGCTGCTGACGAGCACCCAGAGCCAAGCTGGAAGCACAGGAAAAGTTGGCTTACTTCACAACATACAAATGCAAACATGTTTGAATATTCAGGTGTCTTTCAATGAATGTATTTCAGTGTTTCAACCTGAAAATTGAACCATTTCTATTATGTAGATTCACTACTTAGTACACACACAATGCAATATTTTAAGATTGACTTATTCATTTCTTAATCATTTCGATGATTACAACCTGCAGCCAGTACAAACCACATCATAAAATGCAAAAAATGTTAAATACTGGTTCATGTTCTACTCAAAGAATGAACCTTACTGCGCCTTTAATTATCTTTGTTCTTATTCAACTTTTTTTGTAGCATCCATTTTCTATTATCGACATGCACCAAAACAACAAATGGAGTCTCATGTTAACAACATTTTAAACATGTTTAAAGTTATACAAGCGTCAACATATAACCTTGGGGCAAGGTAAGGCTCTCCAGGAATAAACGGATCCACCGAGGGGATGTCAGTTGTCACAACTGAAGGGTCGGATTGGGTCATGTAGTCTCTGTCCACCACCCTCAGATTGCTAATACTGCTCCCAACTGCTGCATTCAAGCTGTCTGTGCTGCTCTTAGAGGCACCTACGAAGATCACATGTATATGGATTGCATTAGTGACCTAATTGGTGTTCCTATGGGTTAATGCAGGACTCACAGCAGTGTGTGAAAGGCTCCCAGGCTCTGCTGTGCAGGTACGGTTTGACATGTGGCTGCTGAAGCAAGCACAAAACTGCAGAGTCCACTTGCTGAAAAACTCTGCACACAAAAGGAAATAGCAACCAAATCAAAGTCTTGTTCATGCATTGTGAAAAAGTTACCATTACATTTCTGTTTTCAACCAAATACATGATGAAATAAATTGTTGATAAAAGTGAAGCGTATTTGGCTTTAATGTTTGATTAAAGGTGAAAAATGGGGCATACCTTATGATTTTGAGGGGTGGACAGTTTATGTTTGCTGACATGGCATGGTTTGGCCTTACTGGTCCGCACTCAGTCTAACTAGCCTACACCATACTGTACCTGCATCCTCAGCATACTGTATATCCAAACTGCCGCCATTGATCAGATCTGCTTTTCCATTTTTGTGTAAAATACCACAAACACATTATTCTGTCTCAATTTTGTTTCTTTGGGCGTGTTATAGAAATAATATATTTTCTTTAGGAGCACTTTTTTAAAACCTCAAAGGCACTTAACAATAAGTAATAAAAGTAGAATTAATAAAATACAAAAAGGCAATAAATACAGAAAATATCAGTCATTCTCTAAACAACAGAAAACAACTACAGTATGTGTTGAATAAAATAAAAGCATTAAAGATTTAAAGCTAGATCAAAATCTTTCATCTTGAAAGTGGACCGGTTACAGCAGAGTTCCAAAGTGAGGGTGCAGCGAAACAAAAAGCTCTGTTGCCTCAGGTCTGGTGCTTGGCCTTTGATTGAGGGTGATAACAGGATGTTGGCGTCAGACAAGCAGAGGGGATGGATGGGTTGGGGAGTGCAGGTGGAGAAATTATGTGGGGTCGAGGGTAACTAGATTGTGTAGTGCTCTGAAAGTGAGTAAGAATATTTTAAACTGTATGTGATGCTAAATTGGAAGCCAGAGGAGATTTTGGAGGAAGGAAATGATGTGGTCGCAGGATGTCACCTGGATCCCCTGCAACCAGAAGCCACTAAAATGGGAGGATTAGATATTCGCTACCCTTGCTGTGACTTGTGAGAACCTTTGCACAACACTGTTTATTATTATTAATTTAAAAACAACAACGTTCAAACATTAAAGTGTCTTGAATATTCACAAACCACCTTCATGTCATTAAACAAGGGGCAACTCGGAGCCTACAGTAACCCTGAAGCCTGAGTTGACATCCCTAAGATTGAAAACACAAAGTTTGGGCTTTTAGAACAGCTCCTGTGAGTTAGTTTAATCGATCCTGAGTATGTTGGCTCTGAGTTAGGACCACAGTAAAAACTCATGATCAATAAAGCTTAGTCACCAAGATGGGCGTGACACAAGAGGTCGCTAGTTTACCCGTCAAGCTGTTTTTTGCAAAGATTTGAGATTTGGGAAGGTTGCTGTGACTGTATGGAGATAAAAGAGGAGTGTGTAATGTGCAATACAGTTTGTAATTGTTGACATTGAATGCCTGTTGACCTAATCTTTGCTGTCATTGTGGCTGTTTCCCTAAGTAGGACAACAAGGTATATTGTATAGTATGTTGGAGGAAAATATGGAAAGAGAGAGGAAGAAACAAGAGAAGAACAAATGTTAAAAGAGTTAATGAGAAGAAAATGTTTATAGAAAACAGTCATTTTGAAATTTGAAGATGTTGATTTTTCAACGTTCACTTAATAATATGAAATAGAAGATAAAGAAAATAGGAGATATTGAAATGTTATAAGCGTCTCCTGATAAAATGTCAAAATGCAGAGCAAAGACACCAAGCAGAAGGTTTAATGGAATTAAGTAAGATAGTGAGTGAGCTGAAAGAAACTAAATGAGGTGTGACAGGAATAATGGAAGAAGAAAAGAGAAGTTCACGGTATGTCAGGTTGAAGTTGGGGTTTCTTGGAAAAAAAGGTTGACAGTGAGCAGTTTAGGCAGAGAGTCGATCATTATGGTGATTGCTTGGTGAGTATTACCTAACCCTTTCTGAAATGAAAACCCAGTTTCCCTCATTTTGAGGATAACATACCCAGAGTCAACGTTCTCTCTAACGTGCGCGTCTGCGCAATTGTGCACTGCTCACACATTTTTGTGTACAGCAAATCTATGCTGCGCACAAAATTTTAATCCCATCTGAACTCTAAACAAAATAAACACATAATTAATTTACATTGGCTCCCTGTACATCAGAGAATTGATTTCAAAATCCTCTTGCTCACATATAAATCACTACATGGTCTAGGGCCGAAGTATATCACTGATATGCTCCCACTATATAAGCCCTCTAGATCACTAAGATCTTCTGAGACCAATCTGTTAGCGGTTCCCAGAGTAAACTCAAATCAAGGGAGAGCATCATTCAGTCACTATGCAACAAATAGCTGGAATAAACTTCCTGAAGATGTCAGACTTTCCCCAACTCTGACTACTTTTAAAACTAGACTGAAAACTTTTATGTTCACCTTAGCTTTAAGTTAAATCTTTTAATCTTTTAACTTTTAACGTCCGCACTGTTTTTATTTATTTTTTATTGTCAGCACTTTAATTTTAATTGTAATTTTGCTTTCATTCTCTTTCATTTTACTTTGTTGTCCCAAATGTTGTGCTGTGAAGCACTTTGAGTCTGCCTTGTGTATGAAAAGTGCTATACAAATAAAGTTGCCTTGCCTTGCCTTGTATGATTTTGCAACACAATTGTGAATAAGAGGTGACACCAAGTGGTCACAAGAGATTTTACTGTCATTTATTAAGAATGGTAATTTATGGATATTAATCAGGAAAAGCTGTTACTAGATTACATAAATGCTCATAAAAGATATATTTCACAGACAGAGAGTTACAGAAATGTCCACTTTATCCAATGCTTACATCTAAATGTGCAACATGTGAGTATTTTAAGGGGAACTAAATGTGCTCCCTGAAAGGAGTACACATTATTTCTAAACCCCCACCCAGACATACAATACTGGTACATACTGTAGCTCATGAAGAACATTTTTTTGTCATTTTCATTGTAAGTGGGCCAACACACCTATATTATAAAATAACATTCTGTCATTTGATTATAATAATAAGACATTTAAATTATTATGATGTCAGGTTTGGGACATGTGTGCTGCTGGTATGGCCACAGTGTGCATGTCTAATGTCACATGTGCTCCACTGAATGCTCAGGGAATTTTTGTGTTTGCTCACACACATGAACAATTATAGGGAACATTGCTCAGAGTTATTATTTTACCACTTTCTGGAATCATCCCCAGGGGTTCATCACTAAGATTTTGCTGGAGCGATACCTGAGGCTGAGTATTCGACAAAGGAGTTCCTCCGGCAGAGCGTATGTGTCTGAGCAGATCAATTCCTTGATAGAATCAAAGTCCTGCTTGAGTTGGAGCGCTCCCTGGACACTGGTGAGGAAGCAGGGACCATGTTAGCACACAATTCACTCACCCTATTTCGCACAGCGGTAACGTGAATGTCGGACATACCTGAATTTGATCTTGTGCTTCAGGATGTGTTCCATCCATGCCTCCATGAAGGCAGTCATGCTTAAACTGAGAGCTTGGGTGCGGGCGTCATCAGACAGTGATGTCACACCCTCCAAAACCTGACCAATGACATTCTGAGCTGCTAGAGATGCATACTCACTGGGACTCCTTGGAAAGTCTGCTAAGCAAAAGACAGTGTTCAATGAATTCATAAAATAAAAGAACATAGCATGGATAATAAGTCACGGTGACCACAAGACGTCAGGAAGTACTAGAGCTTTAGCAGTGTTCTATAGGACGATGCCAACAAAAAAAGAACAACCTTTCAATGTAAAGCATGTCTCAACTTAATGGATGTGACAATAAAAGCAACTACAACTTATTAATGCACCTAAACATGGCAGTCTGCTTATATAGTCAAAGTGTACCTCAAGAACATCAACTAATGCACTTCCACAAAACAAAGCCTTTTGATTTCCTTACTCTCAATATGGACCTGGTAGACATCAAGTAGTAGTATTGTAAAGTAGTAGTAGTATCGGCCAAGAACTGATTCAGCAAAATTGCATGAGTTGAGTACCTGGCCTGTGGTTAGGTCTCCAGTGTCCAGCAGAGGGCATGGTTTGCTCAAAGACATCAGCAGATATTCTTTTGCAGTCCTTGGAAAACGTCTCCAAAACCAGAGAAGAAAAGTCCTGATGATAATCAGCAGTGGATAATGTGGGGAAAAACAAAGTAGTAACACATCAATCACTTTTTATAAAGCATTTTTCATTTATTAAAACAAATGCAACACAATGTGCTTTACAGACTTAAAACTCAATGCTCGGATGACCCACCTCCCCCCATACACCACATCACCGGACAAACACAAGCACACACAAACACGCGCGCACACACAAATGCATGGCTAAGTATGAAGGAGCCAGGTAAAGAAACATTATCAGAGGAACCATCTGCACCAGAAGCTCAAAGACCATGGCCACCAGGATGCCGACACAAAGCACCTGCACAGTCATGGCCGAAATCACAGATTCAGAGGGCTCAGCTCCTCATTTTTTATTGTAAGACGTTCACCTACAGTGTTTTGGCATATAAAGTAGAGCGGATGAAGTCACCTGCAGTTGGGATACAGCACTCTCAAGCTTTGTGAACTGCTGTTTGAGTAAAAGCTGCTGGTGAATGTGATGAGTGGACAGATGGTTGGAGTACAGCATAAAGGACTTAGTCTGTAGCACCACTGTGTCAAGCGACTCTCTCAGCACCTGCAGCCAATAAACAAGTCAGTAGTTATTTGAAAAAAAAAATTGTATTACAATTGCAGGTCATTCATAGAGTAATCAGGGGAGGGATTGACACTCTAGTTTCTCCTGTACTTGATACTACAGTACATCCAGAATGACTTATTCAACCACATCAAACACTTTTGGTGTTAAGTGACATTGTGACCTGTGTGTATGAGGCAATATATTGTCATTTTGGTAAAAATACAAATTCAAGAGCCTCTCTGATCAAAACATGTTTCAAATGGTAAATGGATTATACTTGTACAGCGCTTTTCTACCTTCAAGGTACTCAAAACGCTTTGACAGTATTTCCAAATTCAGACACTGATGGTGGGAGCTGCCATGCAAGGCCCTAACCACAACCCATCAGAAGGACACAACGGACAGGACTACAATGGAGGAAGCTGGGGTCGAACCTGGAACCCTCAACTTGCAGGAATTGCCGCTCTACCACCCGAGCCACGCTGTATAGTGTTACGTTATTCTGTGGTAACTTCAGTTTGTCCATAAAAATCAGTGTTTAAACGTAAGGATGTCTATAAGAATCCGGAAACCTTTGGTCACAGATCTGTGATGGACTTTATAGTCGTATCATCAGACATGCTGTTTTGGACACACGGGTAAGGGGAGGGGCTGAGCTGTCAGGTGATGACCAGCTGGTGATGAATTGGATTAGACTGCGGGGGAAAATGCTTCACAGACCAGGCAGATTGGACCTTCTTGTCTAAGTCAGAGTTCTTCAACAGGGGTCCGTGACCTCCAGGGGTCTGCAGAGATACTGCAGAAGGGTCGTGTAATAAAGACATTTTAAAAAATTTTATACTCCCTGGCAATTATTCCACAAATTTACATGTCTTTGAATACACATTAAAGGGAATCTATGATGATTTTTAATGTACATTTTTAACACACTTCCTTGTAGTCTAAACTCTAGATAATATGTATTGGATATGCTTTAGTGTGTAATTTATTTTATGTAATTTAGCGGTCACAACATTAGATACATCTGCACACTCTCCGATTGATTCAGAGCTGCATAATTTACGTCACTGCATGTCGCACGTCGGTTGCTTTGTTTTTCTCCTTAGCCTGAAAGAGCTATTCTCCCTATGGCTGAGAGCTTGACTTAATGTCCAAATAAGTGCATTCACCTCGCTATGACGTCATAACGTAGCCAGAGCAAAAACCATGCGAACACAGGCATTTAAAACTGCGTGCAAAACTTATTTGGTGTTGTTTGACACAAGTGTCAATCATTGAAACAGCACACATAATTCAGAAAAGACGAAATTCATCAGAGGTCCCCTTTAACCTTTCTGCAACACACAGTTTAGCAATGGCAGTGGCATGGCCACCCTACTCATTGTACTTTGCAGGTTTAAAATAAAAACACTAATGAATGTTTATATTATAATATTCACGTCAGCATTTAAGGTAGCCAGAGATAAGCGCACAAATCTAACAAGTTTCCAACTTGCCATTAGTGTGCTCGTTTCCAGCTAGCGATTAGCAGCGCCATACTGTATTATTTGAATATTCTAGTATTGCACAATAACAAGGTACCTTTAGGACCAGTTTAAATCAAAACACAATCACAATTTCATACAGGATATACAAGTACAGAGTCCCCGCTCTCTGTCCATCAGTTTGGGGGTCTTTTGCCTGGCAAACATTGAAGACCCCCTGGTCTAAGTAAGTGATATGGTTGTTTTAGTAGTTTATCATTTAGTTTTAGTTTTTGCACTTGTTACATGTCGTGCATATATATAAAACCCAATGAATTATTTTTTTACATCAGTAAAAAATCAAATCAAGCAACAAAACAATTTGAGGAGCCACTTGGGAGCTGAAAGAATTCTCTTGAGTGAGCCCCCCTCCCCACTTTACGCCATTGTTTAGGCACAGCTGTGGTCACAAGGTGGTTGGTTGCCAGTCGTGGTGGCAAACCTCAAATCCGATGGTGGATACCTGAGGTTATGGAAACCATCAAGCTTACCAAGCATGGCTGGCTTGTTGGACTCCTCAAACAGCTGACAGACACTGTACCGGCAGTCTCGGCGGGTCACGGCTTAGGTGGTAATCAAAGCAAAAACCTGGGTGGGGGAGTAGTTCTGTGAGGGCCATGAGTAAGATTTTTGGCCAGTTAAAAAGATGTTCTTGTTGAGAAAAGGAGGGGGATGTCCTTTCCACCCTGTTTACAGTTGGGACGGAGGCCTACCGACCTCAAATGAGGATATCATTGGGGAGTAAAAGGAATGATTTGGGACTCTTCTCAACCTCACTGACACATCTTACGAAGAGGAAGCAGAGTCTGAGGACATGACTGAAGGTTATTACGTGACATTCAGTTCTTTGCACAACCAAAGCAGTAGTCTGGTTCTTATTGCCAGCAACAAGTCAAGCCTGTTCATGGTGAAGGTTGGCCTCCATTAAGGCTGCCTTTTATCACTGTTTTTTTTCATAATTTTAGAGACAGAATTTGTAGACACGGCCAAGGTTTTGAGGGTGTCCAGTTTGGGGACTTTAGGACCCTGTCTGAGCTACTTGAGAAATATGGGATCACAACTGAGTGTGAAGCTTCTGGGATGAGACTTAGCACCTGCAAAACTGAGGTCATGGTTCTTAATTGGAAAAGGGTGACAGGCACCCTTTGGGTTTGTAGTGAGGGCTTATTTCAGGTGGAGGAGTTCAAGTATGTCGGCGTCTTGTTCACAAGTGAGGGAAAGCTGGAGCGCCAGATCAACAGGTGGATCAGAATCGCCTCTGCAGTAATGCGGCTGCTGTATCGGACCATAGTTGTGAAGAGTGAGCTGAGCCAGAAGGCAAAACTCCCAATTTACCGATCTATCTACACCCCTACCCTCAACTACGGTGATGAGCTATGGATAGTGACCAGAAGAGTAAGATCACGGATACAAGCAGCCGACTGTCTGGACTCACACTTAGACATAGGGTGAGGAGCTTAGTCATCCAGGAGGAGCTCAAGTAGAGCTACTGCTCCTTCAGAAAGAGAACAACCATTTGAGGAGGCTCGGGCATCTAGTTCCTAGAAACCTCCCTGGTCAGGTGTTCCTGACATGACCAGCCAGGAGGAAGCCTCGGGGTAGACCTAGGACAGGCTGGAGGGATTATGTCTCACAGCTGGCCCACCGGTGGACCTGGAAGAGGTGGCTGGAGACCAAGAAATACGGGTTTCCCTACTGAGCCTACTACCCTGCAACCCGAATAAACTGAAGAAGATGGATACAAACAAGTATAGTGATTGCCATCTTACATTGAGGTCTCCTTGTGTAATGATTAGGAACTTGTTTAGGCTCCACGAAGAGAGGAACTGGTAGGCCTTAGACATGATCCACGCAGTGGATAGTTGCACTGTGGCTAACATCAAGTTAATGTTCCTTCTGCAGAGAGTGCTCCATGATGGGAAGAAGTCAAAAGAACCTGGACAAAGAGTGAAACTGTCTTATCAAGTGCAGTGTAACAGAACATTTCAAAATATTGCTGCCAAACCACAAATTACATGGTGTCTTTGTAAAGATTAATAAAAGAAGCACATCAATGAAGGAGATAAATAAAAATGAAATGAAATGAAATTAAATGAAATGAAATGAAATGAAATACTATTAACAGATGGAACTTGATACGATTTTTAGTTGCGATGTCAAGCTTTGATGTGTGTTTAACAAACAGGTGACGTCAAATGATTTGATAATGTTAAGCACTTTGGGCACCATTGTGATGTTTTAATAAACGTTGATTGATTATTTAATTACTGATTATCACATGCTTACTGACTCCTGAGGAGGATGCAGATTTTAGATATATATCCTTTTTGTATTCTTGCTACCAATCCAAACCAAAGTAATACCGCAGATGTGTGTGTGTGTGTTTACCTGGTGTGCTGCAGTAGGACACAGAGGACAGTAGAGGTGGAAAAAGCTGCAGCAAGTTTTCCGCTGTCATCGACATCATCATGCTCTTGTTGTGATTTGATGATGGCATCAAAGGCCTGCCACGCTGACTGACACATGTTTGACACTTGTCTTTCAAAGCTGCACCTAAACTTCTGCACACCACTGAGGAAAGACAAGACACATTGCATTAAAAAGACAGCCTGAAAGTATCCCTCCACCCAAGTTAAGAATATAAGTCTCCTGCTGCAGATGATGTAACCACACTTGAGTCCAAGTCAGTAATGAGGTAAAAATATGTGGTGTTTTAAAGACACTAACCGTAGTCCCACTGAGCATGTACTGTGCTGACTAACATGCTTAGACTGAACTCCTCCAACATGGCTCTGCCCTCCTTTGGAAGTTCATCTGCAATACAAATATCAGTTGATAACAATAAAAACAATAATAGATAATAATAATAAAAATGATGTCTAGGACAGAAGATAGGATAAGGCAGAGGTTTTCAAAGTCGAATATCCTAAGAGCCAATGTGATTTTAAGGGTAACACTCCATGAATCTCTTCTTTACTACAAACATGGTAAAATATCATATAATATATATTTTTTACTTTAGCACTACAGAAAATAAATTAATCTGAGACTATATTAATATGCAGTGACATACAGTTATGGCAGGAATCATCTTGTCATAAAAAAAATATATGCAAAATGAGTCACAAATTTTAGTCAGCAGCAATAGAATGTTTATTATACACCGTAACTTTCTTCAGCCTGTGTAATGTAATGTCTGGGGGTGGGGGTGGGTGTCAGTGTACAATAATATATTTATTGTATTAAGATCATATATTTGTATCATGCAAATATGCCCCCTGGGAACTGTAAACACAGTATGGACATGAAATTAGAGCTAATCTGTACATTATCATGTTATTTGAGGCGATATCGTGGAATCATTGCTGTATTATTCATTTAATCTATCCAATGAGCTGGGAAATGTAATATCTACAGGCACTGCACATTTTTTTTTCATGATCTGTAAGATATAATCATACAAAATGCGAGACATAAGTCCTAAAATATTTCACTCCATATAAATTGAATGGAGTCATATGACTGTTGTCATATTGTATGAAAGTCATACAATATATGACTTTCACTTTCTGAAATGAGTGATATCTAATTTTTAAAGATGTAAATGTCCTAAATGAGACATTAGACATACATTCATTCGTATAAGTTTCCATTTATAAAGTACAAGCAAGCAGATGAACGACGAACGATGAATGCATATTTTTAATTGGTACTATGAATATTTGAATCTAAACACATCTTCTCACCTGTCTTTGAGGCCTGGCTAATCATCTGCAGGACTTGAAAGTTCCTGTGGTTGTCGTGAAGGTTGAAGCTGCCTGCACGTCTTCCTGCTTGTGGCACATGCATCTGCAGCCACAGTGCTTTTCTGCAGCGATCCCACAGCAATGCATGGTACTGTCCCAACAGATCATCAAATGCCACTGACTGACCCAGGTCTGACCACTGAACGGAGCGAGGGCGACCAGCATTCTCATGCTCAGCTGTTTTACCATCTGTTCGCACAGCCTTTTCAGGGCCATGCTGTCCAGAGGCTGAGCTGAAGAAGACATGTTTGGATGAGGTAATATGTGTGCAGTGTGAGTATATGGAATATACTCATTCATATTTCATTCCATATGTGGTTATGAACAAAAACAACTCTATGTCAATCAATGTCAGACTTAGGGCTTGATTTACTAAAGGTTTGCATGTACTAAAACAAGTGCAACTTCATAGCACACGCAAAGCTGATCTACTAATGTGTGCAAAGTGGATTGCGTCTCTTAAATCAGGAAATTAAGGCGTGCAATCCATTTTGCGTCTCTGGCTTAATGAATATATGCTGATCATCAAAATGCTTACAATACTGAGAGGAGAAGATGCTAATTAATATGTTATACAGAATGCACGAGGAATGTTATTTATCAACACTAATCACCATTTTGCATCTTATTTTGCACGTCTGAAAAGTAAGTACAAACTGACAGTTACACACATGGCTGTGAGAAAGGAGGTGCTCATGCTGCAAAGACAGATGATGGACAAATAATCCTCTATCCTACATGTGTGTCAACATATTTGGAATGTCAGAAATAAAACATATTAGACATATTGTCTATTCAGCAATATCCTTTCATAATTTTATAGCTGCATGCTGGGTGACTTAAGAGGCCAGTTAAAACAAATTCAATTGATGCGTTTTGGTGTCCTACAGCGTTTTTTTTAAATGGTGTTTTATTTTGTCACATACAATAAATATTATTAAAATATCTCCTATATGAAAAATACCTCTTAAAGTATGCATTTTTTGCGTCTTAAGTGCAGGAAGTGCAGCCTCTATCCGATTTGCGCATTTGCATCACACAAAAAAATTGGGTTTCATTGTGGATGCAAAGCAGAACTGCTTCTAAAATGCCCATAAAAAGTGGTACATGTCTCCTGCTCGTTTGAAAACATAGCAAAACGCCACAGGTAGGAGAACATGGTAACATGAACGTGCAGTATATGGTGGAGTGTCTCCATGGTGAAATCCACATAGTACACACAAAAAACTCATTTAAATAAGGAGGTTATAAGTAGCACGTGCAATGTTAGATCACACGCAACACGCGTTACTAAAGGTACGCTCTATTTTATAGATTGCACATGCTGTTTAGCGCGTGGTATTTGAATCTTAGTAGATCAGGCCCTTGGTGTACACTATACATACAGTATACATCATATTACAGTCTGTATTATTTTTGTAAGGAGTGCAGCAGTTACCTGTAATGGACTGCTGGCCTAGAGGTAATCTCCAGTTCAACAACTTCTTGGACATTTTCTTTGATACTGCAATCCTTGATGCTTTGTTTTAACGCTGCATGTTTTGGATCTGCTTTTCCATTGCTTACAGCACCGGGTAACATCTTCATACTTGGTGCTTCTGCTAGTGATGAGTCTGCTTGCCGGAACAGTGGAGCCAGTAGATCATTGGAGGAAGCAAGCATATTAATAAGAAGCTCTACTTTGGAGCGGTCCTGCTGGCAAAAGTGGAAGAGAGGGATGTTTAATAAAGACTTGCAGGTTGCATGTGGCAAATGTGCTGACTTTCTTAAAGAGCTTTCTCATTCTTGATAGGTTAGACACTTCTGGCACTGATAGGAGACATTACTCACATTGGACTCTTTGATAGGAGAAAAGCTGGTCTTGTCTGAATCAGGAAGATGTCTTTCTTTTTCCACATGAACTTCAGGAGTGTAAGGATGGCAGGTCCCAATAGAGGAGCAAGAAATAAAGAACGTGTCGTGCACCCAATTTGATGGTGAAGGAAATCTGGCTTGTTTAGTTAGTGGCCGACACACACACACACACTGCTTAGAGGCCCAGCTATGGAGCTGAATAGCTGCCGTGTTAGCATGTTGAACTGAAAACATATGCAACAGGTCTTTGACTGAGACCGCAGTGGGATGATGTCTTTGACAGGTCATCTGGGTGGGATAACATCCTTGTTGTAATATTTGACTTCTCAGCTCAGGGATGCTGTGTTGTAATCTCTGCTCCTCCACTACTTGGTTGTACAGGTCTGTACTATCCAAAATATCTTCAAGGACGTCTTTTTGAATGTGGTCCAAATCAGACTGTGCTACAGCAGACAGGACAGCATGCACATAACGTTCCATCAAAACCAGCGCCTGCAGTCCAAGCAAGTCAAGAGTCTGTCTGATGTCTACCAGCAACTTGTTCTGCTGGCCAAGAGCTCGCCTCAGATAACGGTCTGACTGGACTTTTGCAGACAGACAAGACCAGTGGTTGACATGGATCCGGAACTCCCGGCACAAGGAGCTAAGATGGACCCTGACTGAAAAGCACAAATGTGGAGTCTGCAGAAGAAACAATTGTGTTATTTGAAGCAAATTTCCACTGAGTCTTATTATTTTCCAAACATTTTTCTTTCTTAATTGTTCACGTGGCATCATCAGTCTGATGGTAGTAGAGGCTTTCACATCCATTCACACCACTTAACAGAGCATTAAAACATCATGCATTTCAACAAACCTGCTTAGAAGTCAATTGTGACTTCTTCAGGAGATCTTCAAGTAGATGGCCTACTTTGGAGATGTATGCAGCAGTGAGACGAGCCCTCCTGGAGTATTCATGAATGAACAGCAGCAATGATCTCTGCTCCATCAGCTTACACAGAGCTCGGTAGTGTTCGTTCAAAAGAATCTCGCTGCCTGCTGAACAGACTTTGACACAGACCTGGACAAAGGAGAGGGAGAAAATGTGTGCAGAACAAGTCAAAACAATCTTTCAGATAATTTGCAGAATGGTACTTTAAGCCAGCCTTGGATTGTTCATATTGAAATGTAATCATATTTTTGAATATCATTTGTTTATTTACTTTAGAGGGAACCTATTAGGCAAAACCAACAAATGGGCGCATCCTGAGCAGACGGTCAGAAAGTGGCTTGAAGAATAATCCATGCAACATGTTGACCAAAGAACCACCATTACATGTTATGTAGACACACAAGAAAGTGTTTTAGATGTAGAAAAAAAACCCTTAACATGACCCCTTTAAATGAGCTAAATAATAAGATAACTACAACTTACGGAAACATACAAATATTTGAACATTGCTAAGATTTTATAGCCGGGTTGAAGCATATAGAAGCATACTGCTTTCTTCAGCTTCACATCAGGAAATGTGGGGGGCTTAGAAACACCTTTGCACTGAAGAAGTCCCATGTATCATACATCAACAAAATAACGCATCCTGTGCATAAAATATTTGACAGACTTTGAGCACTTTTGTAGAAATATTGCTAATATGTGCCATGCCGATGACTCCTACACAAACACAAAATGCCGTAAATAGTTATGTTAATCTTACAACAACTCTCCATTTAATAACGATTCTTGGGGTGACGATTTGATTCAAAATCGATTACCGATTAACACGATCCTTGATTCAAACCATTCATCCATTAAACGGCTTACCACGGGTAAACTGGAGCCTATCCCAGCTGACTTTGGGCGAGAGGCAAGCTACACCGTGGTCGCCAGCCAATCACAAAGCACATAAAAACAAACAACCATTCACACCTATGGACAATTTTCAGTCTTTAATCAACCTAACATGCACTTTATTGGCATGTACCCGGCGAAAACCCACACCAAATTCTCACAATAAATAATTAGGTATAAAAGTTATAATAAAATATTTTCAAAGCAGGTTATGGCTCTTCAAGACATTTGGGGAAAACATATGTACATGTACATATATATATATATATATATATATATATATATATATATATATATATATATATATATATATATATATATATATATATATATATATATATATATATATATATAAATATATACACATATATATATATTTATATATATATATGTATATGCTGAATGGTATAAGCCAACCTTCATTGCTGAAGTAGCGATTAATCTATATACTGTATACATAAACATACACACACACATATATATATTTTTAATCGATTCTTGAAAATTATTAATCTTTTTAGAATCAGTTTAAGTAGAAATGACGATTTGGATGTAAATTAAATTTTTTCAGCATACCTAGCAATTACACAAAGTGTTTCAAGACATTGGATTTTTATTGTCACTTGAATTGTAACGCTTATGTTGTTTCAAAAATTGCAAAATCAGAACAAAAGTGGTGTTTTATATATTGTAAAATTACAAAAAGCTAACCTTGGAAGAAGCGCTGACATGTTGCCACAGCATTGGTACACTCAGAAGCACCTGCTGCAAACGTAGCAGACGTACAGAGGACCGGGACACTAGGTTGTAGGCCATGACCAAGTTTTCTTCTTCCTCCTCTTCATCCTCCTCGCTATAATCGAACAGCCATCTCATACGGGGATTGAAGGTGCTTTGCAATAAACGAGAGATGGTCCTATGTGACCATGAACCTGTGAGGTAGACATTTAAAGGAATTGATGAGACTCATATGACACATTAAATGATTAAAATCAATTGAAAACTACTGAATGCGGACTAGTTGTGTTTTTTTTACAGTCATAATGGATATAAATGTGGTATTCATGATTTACAGTTTTGCTCTTAAGTCAGTACATATTATAATAATATATCAGTTTTATTACAGTCATAATGGATATAAATGTGGTATTCATGATTTACAGTTTTCCTCTTAAGTCAGTACATATTATAATAATATATCAGTTTTAAGGGCACTGTACAGTACAAAAATAGAAGGACCTCCTTAACTAATCTTTTTCGCAGTTTATGCATTGAAATACTGTACATCAAAACTAAAAATAGAAAATTTAATCCATCCATCCATCCATCCATCTTCAACCGCTTATCCGGAATGGGGTCGCGGGACAACAGCTCCAGCAGAGACCCCCAGACTTTCCTCTACAGAGCAACATTAGCAACTTCCTCCTGGTAGATCCCGAAGCGTTCCCCGGCCAGAGAGGAGATGTAATCCCCCCCATCTGGTTCTTGGCCTGCCGCGGCCTCCCAGTGGGATGTGCAACGAGGACCTCCCTAGGGAGGCGCTCGTGAGGCATCCGCACGACATGCTAAGCTGGCTCATTTCCAAGCGAAGGAAATTTTAATCGCAATCGCAATTTTTAGCAGAACAATTGCAATTGTTTTTGTTTTTTTCACAATCATGCAGCCCTAGTTAAATCAAAACCGTTATCGAAAATTCAGAGAGAACAAAATCGGGATTTTATTTTTGTCTAAAACTGTGCAGCTCCACAAATCATCAATACAAGATACTGGAAGTGTTAACCGAAATATATGTTGTGACATTGCGGAAGCAGATGTGTGCTGTAATTAGAGGTAAAGATGATCTAATGGAATGAATATTAGAGTGCCTCATGAGAGTGTAATCATTGCATCCTGATTTGAAATAATGAATGATTCATAATCCGATGATTGGACATAACTGTAAGTACAGTTTCCAAGATGAAATAAATACTGTATTTACACTGTACCGTTCGTGTTGTGATCTTCTGCCGCTGTGCAGGATGTGCATGTCTTCTGAAAGACAAAACAAAACTGTCATGTCTTTTCAGACTGACAAATGATACATTTATTTATAAGCACCTTTCAAAAAACCCAAGTACACTTTACAATTGAATATACAGATAAAATAATTAAAAGATAATGATAAAACAACAAAGGATCAAATCAACATGTAACAAAGAAAAGACACTGCTGAAGCAGTTATGGTGATTATGCAATTTTGAACAGGTGGGTTTTGAGTCTAGATTTAAATGAATGAATGGAGTCAATATTGCGGATGTCGGATGGGAGACAGCTCCAGTTTGGGAGTAGAGTGACTGAAAGGTCTGCCTCTCATGGGGATGAGGCGGTTTGATGGCACAGCGAGGTGGATGGAAAAGGAGGATCTGAGGGAGTCTGCTGGTGTAGCGATGTGGAGGAGGTCAGACAAATAAGGACAGGTGAAGTTGTGGATGGCCTTGAAGGTATTTAAAAGGATTTTGTCAATTTTTTTGCCTGACTGGGAGCCAGTAAAGTCTTTGCAGGATGGGTGTGATGTGATGGAATGAAGGGGTTTTGGTTACGATTCGTGCAACAGAGTTATGAAGCAGTTGGAGCTTGTGGAGGGACTTCTGAGGGCGGCTGAAGAGAAGGGAGTTGCAGTAATGTGGGAGCTGACCAGACTGTGAACAAGGGTGCTGGCAGAGTGGACAGTAAGACAAGGGCGGAGCCGGTTAATATTACGGAAGTGGAAACAGAACAAGTGATGTTATTGATGTGAGACTGGATTGACAGTGCACTATCTAAGATGGCACCCAAACTCTTAACCTAAGGGGAGAGGAAAATTGGGGAGTTGTCAATAGTTAGGGAGAAACTGTTGACTTTAGAAAGTGTGGATTTTGTACCAATAACAATAATTTCAGTTTTATCACTGTTTAATTTGATGAAGTTTGAGGTGCACCAGGATTTCCATTTCAAATAAGCAGAGAGGGTGAAAGTGTGACATTAGGCTTAGTAGAGCAGTGGATGTCAATGTTAAATTCACAAAATATATGGCCAAGGGGAAGAAGGTAAGTGATGAAGGGTGCCTAAGACAGATTCTTGTGGGACACCTGGTACGACTGCAGGATGATCGAATTTAAAGGATATAAGATGTGTGAACTGAGTGCGGCCTGTGAGCTGGGAGTGAAACATGTCCAGTGGAGCGTTGATGATGCCAATGGATGAGAGTCTATTGAGGAGAATTGGATGAGAGTTGGTGTAGGCTGCACTCAGGTCCAGGAGGATGAGGACAGTGAGAAGTCTGGAATCAGCTGTAGTCAGGAGGTTGTTTGTGATTTTTTATTAGGGCAGTTTCTGTATTGTGACGGGGGCGAAAATCAAACTAGAAAGGTTGATAGAAGGACTTTCAGGTTAGGTGAAGGTACAATTGGGATGCAACCGTTTTTTTGAGAATTTTTGAGATGAAAGGTGATTTGGGAATGGGACGCAGGTTATTGTAATAGTTTGGATTCGGACCAGGTTCCTTCAAAATTGGAGAAACAGCTGTATTTTGAAAAATGACAGGGTAGTGGGAAGGGGATCTAAATGACATGTGGGGGATTTGGATTTATGGATGAGATAGGAGATTTCCGACAGAGTGGGGAGTACAAAAATGGGAAAAGGCTGGTAGTGTGGAGAAGGTTTAGGTGAGCAGAGAGGCAACAGAAGTGGAGCAAAGTTGTTTGTGGATATTGTGATTTTGTTGAGCAACAACATCATGATTTAGTTGGAAGGCTGGAGGTTATGGTTCACCAGGAGCAACATATCTTAAAGTCTTGACAGCACTTATTGATCATTGTTATGTTATCAATCCATTTTTTTCTGTTATTTTCCCTTCTAGGAGTTGACTTAAACAAAATAATGTATGATTGTTTGATGCTGTATATATTATATTATTTCACTAAATATATCTAAAATGTATATTACTATAATAATATTATAATATTTAACTGGTATTGAATATGTCTCCAAAGTATGCATGAACATCCATCCATCCATTTTTACCGCTTGTCCCTTATGGGGTTATTATGGTAAATCCTGAGTGCAATACATTGGGTATAAGCTAAATAATAATTATTACACAAAGGAAGCGATGTATTTTATTGGACAAAAAACACCAACCTTCTCCCCTTCTGAAGATTCAGATTCTCCTGAAAGAGGTAAAAAAAAATCCAAAAAGTCATCAAATCACCAAATATGAAAGCAATATTCAGTCAAAGACTTGTTAAAAGTGAAATCATGTTAAAGTGACCATGTTTGCTAACATACAATGTTTTTCATTGTGAGTAACTTCGCTCATGAAACACTAAATCAACTTTGAAATAAACGTTTCTTACTTGTATTCAGTTTATTTTACAAGTGAAATACTTCAAACATTAACAGGGATGTTTTTTTGTTATTCTGTAATCAAAAAACTTGATCAGAAGGATTTAATTTTTATACAATAGATCAGATCTGAATAAAGCTAAATTTCGGAATTCCCTTATTGTTGTTTTCCAGTTAAGCAATATATCTATTTATTTAATGATATATTATCATAATGTGTTAATTCCAGAGGTGTGGACTCGAGTCACATGACTTGGACTCGAGTCAGACTCGAGTCATGAATTTGATGACTTTGGACTCGACTTGACAAAATGTAAAGAGACTTGCAACTCGACTTAGACTTTAACATCAATGACTTGTGACTTCACTTGGACTTGAGCCTTTTGACTTGACATGACTTGCTACTTTCTCTAAAACCCAAAGATTAAAAAGTTATTTGGGAGAGCGCCGCTCCGTATTTTTCCTTTTCTTCGTCTGTGTCTATCAGCGTGTTGTTCCTGTCAGCTGGTGTGCTCTCAGTACAACAGCCAATCAAATTAGATCTACGCTGTTTTCATCCCACAGCACTCATCCAATCAAATTGCAGGACAACCAATGAAGAACAATTGTCAAACAACACGCCAGTGAGAAACAATTATGCCAAAGTTAATTTCGTTCGGGTATTAAAACTACGACTTGGTCAACAAAAAACGAATTGCCCTATGCAAATCATGCAGTTCGAATATTATAGACGGAGACGTAACAACTTCCAGCCTCGTTCGACATTTGAAGATGCACAAAGAAGGGTAAATTTTGAATGTAAGCTAACGTTTATTGGCTAAGTAACGTGACTTTTATTTGCTGTGTAGTTAAACCAGTGAGGCTGTAAACTCACTGCTAACGTTATAACCATAGACATCTTATAAGGGTACGCAGCATCGAGCGCTACTGCCTTCAGGCGCAGACGAGACGCGGGGCCGCCATCTTGGAGTGGTGATCCGCTCCACTCAGTGCAATTCATTTGGCAGGAGCAATGAACTGTCAGCGCATTTAATTCATCTTACCTCACTGAATACCACTGATTTTCACGCGCTTTTTTTTTTTTATATGTGTAGCTATGATAAAGGACACATGTTTTGGCGTGTTTTATTATTCATAGTTTGCTTAACAGTAATATAATATTCTTATACGCTATAAGTGACCAGACGTCCGAGATCAAAACTGGGGATATAATCCCAGAGAAAGGGGAAAAAAACGGTCATCTATTTTTAAATTGAAGAAACAATATGATTAGGTTATATATACATGCGTGTATCCTACATAAACAATGTATGAATACATTAGATATCTATATATCTTATAGACTGTATCTCTGTTGCTGCAGCAACAGATAGTTTATTCTGTCTTGACACTTTGTATTGATATTTTGTATTACATTCTTCCCTTAAATGATCATGTTTACAGTGATTGTTTTATATGTATTTTTTATGTATGTCGCTTTGGATAAAAGCGTCTGCCAAATACTTCAACATAAACATATATAAACACCTGAAAGTAAAGTATATCAGCTAAAACCACCAATCTGTTTCACTGGATTCAGAATAAAACCAAATTCTGTCTTACCCAACAATGTTAGTATTTGAATATTGTTACTTGAAGACTTATTCCTGGTTACAATTATACTGTTATGAAAGTATTGTCTTATATTTTGCCTAAAATGAGAATGCATCATAGTCAGTGGCGGCTGGTGAATTTTGTTTTAGGTGGGGCTGAAAGTTTGTAAACCAAACCCCTGTAAGGGGGTCATCCTCCCCCAGAAGATTTATTTGTGCTTTTCACATACATATATTGAAGATCTTTGCTCCTTCTCAACTCTGTGGTAATATTATTTTCATAAAATACAACCAGTAGTACATTAATGTTAAATCTTACTTGTGAGAAGTAATCACCCGATTCCTATTTTCAACAGTCCGCTCATTTGAGTAGGAAAACGCTGAACACCATCTTTGTTTTCTACCTGTCAACTGTCAGTTCAGGCTGCTCGCCGGCTCCTCATCACCACTTCAAGATGGCGGCCAAATTGCTCGTGTCAAAGCAGCCAATGCTGCGTCTACATATAAGATGTCTATGGTTATAACGTCATTGCAAACACGGCAATATCCATATCAATGTCCACTGCAGTTCGCTACCTTATTCATATTTTTTGTCAAGTGATTTTTTTTAAGCAGGGCTGCATGAGGTACCTACACATAACGTTACGTTAGTCAATGTATCACACACAGTAACGTAACGTTAGACGGCGATCAGCAGCACCGCATGTTTTAGCCACCTACAAAAACAAACATAGTCAAATAAAGGTCAGTAAAATGTATACTATCTTAAGAATATGTGTACATATTGCATAGGGCCCTGACATCTAAAAAGTACAACTCTGTTCATTGTTTTGTTCATGTATTTGTTATGTTTTTCATATGTACGCACACATCAACACACATACAGTATGAGATGAGATCAATGAGATAAGGTAAGAACAGGATAGAAACTGCTGTGGAACTAGTTACAATGCAATATGCCATGGAAATACAATGTTAACACTTTTGTGCAAATAAGTACAGTTGCACTTGTTTTTTCAAGTGTGTTTATTCTGTAAAGGAATTAGTTAAATGTTTAAAATGACTGGATAATAGTGCTATTATGAAGTGTAATGTCAGCACTATTTTTTTTCCTGCAATTTCAAATGCACTTGTTTTAATAAATAAATACAGCGTTTTAAAAGCATACACAATCTGTGTAAATATATTAGTCTGTGGTTAAAAGGACTTGAAAGGACTCGAAATTCAAAATGCAGGACTTGGGACTTGACTTGAGACTTTCCAGTCTTGACTTTGGACTTGACTCGGGACTTGCCTGTCTTGACTCGGGACTTGACTCGAGACTTGAGGGCAAAGACTTGAGACTTACTTGTGACTTGCAAAGCAATGACTTGGTCCCACCTCTGGTTAATTCATCATAAAATATTCAAATGTACACCAAAGTAACATATATTCAGTGATATACTATCATATGTTAAATGTACACCTAAGTAACCTAATGATATATTATATGTAAATGTACAACAACGTAACATATAATTAATGATATATCATATGTTAATGTGCTACAAAGTAACATATTTAATTATGTATTATCATATGTTAAATGTACACCAAAGTAATGTATATTTAATAATTTATGATCATAATATGTTGAAGGTAAAACAAAGCAACATATATTCAACGATATATTATCATATGTTAAATGTACAACAAAATACAATTTTAATGATATATTATCATAGTACGTTAAATGTACACCAAAGTAACATACAGTGCACCCGGAAATTATTCACAGTGCATCACTTTTTCCACATTTTGTTATGTTACAGGCATATTCCAAAACGGAATTAATGATTGTCCTCAAAATTCTACAGACAATACCCCGTAATGAAAATGTAAAATATTTTTTTATTTTCGCAAATGTATTAAAACAAAAAAATCACATGTTCATAAGTATTCACAGCCTTTGCTCAATCCTTTGTTGATGCACCTTAGGCAGCAATTACAGCCTCAAGTATTTTTGAATACCATGCCACAATCTTGGCCCATCTATATTTGGGCAGTTTTGCCCATTAGTTTTTGCAGCACTTCTCAGATTGGCTGGGAAGTGTTGGTTTTCATCCAGGATGGCTGCATTAATTTTAATCTAGTCAGTGAAGTGACCAAAAACCCAATGGTCACTCTGTCAGAGTTACAGCATTTCTCTGTGGAGAGAGGAGAACCTTCCAGAAGGACAACCATCTCTGCAGCAATCTACTAACCAGGCCTGTATGGCAGAGTGGCCAAACGGAAGCCATTTCTTAGTCAAAAGTTTGCCAAAATGCACCTGAAAGACTCTTAGACCATGAGAAACAACATTATCTGGTATGATGAGATAAAGACTGAACTTTTTGGCATGAATGCCAGACATCATGTTTGGAGGAAACCAGGCACCGCTCATCACCAGGCCAATACCATCTCCACAGTGAAGCATGGTGGTGCCAGCATCATACTGTGGGGATGTTTTCAGTCGTATGAACTGAGAGACTTGTCAGGATAGAGGCAAACATGAATGCAGCAATGTACAGAGACATCCTGGATGGAAACCAACGCTTGCCATCCAAGCTGATTGAGCTTGAGAGGTGCTGCAAAGAGGAATGAGCAAACCTGCCTAAAGATACCTGTAGGTGTGTCATGCTGGTGGCTGTAATTTCTGCCAAAGGTGCATCAAGTATTGAGGAATGTCTGTGAAAACGTTTAATACATTTGCAAAATTTAAAATATATTATTAATATCAATCCATTTTGGAATAGGTCTGTAATGGAAAAAAATGTGGAAAGAGAGAGCTGTGAATACTTTCCGGATTGATTGATTGATTGAAACTTGTATTAGTAGATTGCACAGTACAGTACATATTCAGTACAATTGACCACTAAATGGTAACACCCGAATACGTTTTTCAACTTGTTTAAGACGGGGTCCACGTAAATCAATTCATGGTTATGCACTTTAGATTCAATGTTACATTGTCATAATGTGTTGAATATGCCCCAAAGTAACATATATCCACTGATATATTACTATATGTTAAATGTACACCAAGGAAACATATGTTAAATGGATCACCTGTTCTAGAAGCTCTTGCATCAGGATGTTTGACAATGTCCACATTACCTTCATCCATTGCAGGCTCGTCTGTGTACAAATCAGAAGTAGATTTGAACTAAAGATGACAATGTTTTGGAAGCTTCTAAATGCAGCAAACATGTTAAATTATGACAATAAATCTACATTTCAAAACATGGAAACATAAAAGGTTTTGATGATGATACAACTAGTATTTCTACGTTTGGCAAGTTTGGAATATGCGTAAGAAGGAACAAGTTTGTGAATTCTAAACTACTATTATACTACTTTACAACTATTACGTTAAAAGCAAGCCAAGTTAACACACAATTACTGTAGCAGCCAAAGTCCTCCGTGTTTCCTCGTCCATCAAGCATGTCTCCTTTTCCTTCCATCAAACATTTGACACAAATATCTTCTTTCTTTATTCGTCCATTAACTATGTCATGTTTTCGTGACATATAACAACATTTTAGGGTAATTGTCCTCCTTCTTTATCTCCGTGTTAAAAATAGCCATAGCTCGCAAGATCTGGACCTTAGGACAGTAGCTAATCGGAGTTCGACCTCGTCATTGGTTGTCATGGAAAAGAAGATGGCTTCCGTAGTTTTTTCTTCTTCTGCAGGTTTGTTGTTGCACTGCCGCCATCTTGTGGCACCGCTAAACCATTTCAGAGACAGACATGCCGTTGTGAATAGTTTTCAGACTGAATTATACATTATATAAGTACAACATATAATAGTTTTTAGACTGAATTATACATTATGTAAGTACAACGCTGTACGTTTCAGCATTGCACGTATTCATACTTCATAATTATACTGTCCTTAGCCCTGCAGTTGTTATACTAACCAATTACAGTATATTAGACAATGGGTGTCAAACTCTGACCCGCGGGCCAAATTTGGCCCGCCGTGTAATTTCATTTGGCATTTGAGGCAATATCAAATTAACATTAGAGCTGACCCGCCAGTATTATACAGCGTCAGTGCCGCTAATACTCATACTTGCCAGCCCTCCCGATTTTCCCGGGAGACTCACAAATTTTAGTGCCCCTCCCAAAAATCTCCCGGGGCAACCATTCTCCCGAATTTCTCCCGATTTCGACCCGGACAACATTATTGGGGGCGTGCCTTAAAGGCACTGCCTTCAACGTCCTCTACAACCTGTCGTCACGCATGCTTTTCCTCCATACAAACAGCATGCCGGCCTAGTCACATAATATATGCGGCTGTATACACACACACAAGTGAATGCAAGGCATACTTGATCAACAGCCATACAGGTCACACTGAGGGTGCCCTTATAAGCAACTTTAACACTGTTACAAATAAGCGCCACACTGTGAACCCACACCAAACAAGAATGACAAACACATTTCGGGAGAACATCTGCACCGTAACACAACATAAACACAACAGAACAAATAACCAGAACCCCTTGCAGCACTAACTCTTCCGGGACGCTACAATATACACCACCGCTACCACCAAACCCCTCCCCCGCCCACCAAGTTAATGTTGATATTTACCTCAGAAGGCTGCAAATAGAAAAGAGGCATTCAATTTTTTAATTTACATTTTATTTAATATACCATTGATGTTTTTTCGTTTGTTTTTTGAAAGTTGATTTTGCACTATTAAGTTTTAGTAATTGGGGCGCGGACAACCAAGAGGACAGACTAAGTTCAACAGCCCAGTAAGGCAATTAGTCTAGGAGAAGGATCTCTGATATAAAATACCCCTTCCAACCCGCACCAAGCCAGCGTGGAAGGTGTAGGCTAATAACCAGCATGAAGAGTACGCCAAGAGATCGTTCACTATGGCAGAAACTTGCTGAGGCTTTCGTCCAGCAGTGGACTGACAACGGCTGATGATGATGATGAAGTTATATAAGCGTTGCTTGTTCCATATTCAGTGTTAAAGCAAATCAGTGTAGCAAACTGAGCAATAATTAACATTTTATTCATGCACTTTCTCTTGCTACTTCAAGGCTTGAATGTTTGATTAATTCATTATTGTTATTTTATTTTCAAATTTATTATTAGCCTGTGGAAAAGGTTTATTTTGATATTTACCTCAGAAGGCTGCAAATAGAAAAGAGGCATTCCATTTTTATTTAAATTTTATTTGATATGCCATTGATATTTTTTAATTATTATTATTATTATTTGAAACTCAATTTGGCATGTCACTATAAAGTTATATAAGCCTCACTTGTTCAATATTCAATGCAAAACTTGTTTGGGTCCCTATTAAAAGGTTAAT
This sequence comes from Entelurus aequoreus, assembly GCF_033978785.1. NCBI lineage: Eukaryota > Metazoa > Chordata > Actinopteri > Syngnathiformes > Syngnathidae > Entelurus > Entelurus aequoreus. The sequence continues at coordinate 59,530,330 of NC_084734.1, read as the reverse complement.
TTGTTCAACCTTGGCCCGCGGCTTTGTTCAGTTTAAAATTTTGGCCCACTCTGTATTTGAGTTTGACACCCCTGTATTAGACTAACAGAGCAATAGTGAGTAGTACGCTTATCAAAATGTGATTATGTTACGACTTTTAATGACTTAATGACTCTTCCTAGTGAGGCGTTATACACCACTTAAATGTACATTTGCTAATTGGTTCTTGTGATCATTAAGGACAAAAAAAGTGCAGTCCTAGCAAATACACTACTCATTATCTATTAAATACAATATTTACCTCCCAGCAAATAAAATATGTACTTATTTGCAAATATAATACATATTCCAAACAAATACAGTACTTATATATTATATGAATATGTAAAATCAGAAATGTTGATGATTGCCTCTCATAGATATTGCTGTATGACTGAAATGTGACTGAAAAATAAACAACTCCCACCTTCTTATTACTGATTTATTGTGATGTGCATTATTGAGAAAAATATATATTTAAGCAAGATTAGAATGAATTACATTTTCTTTTCCACTTGGACAGAGAAGAAATAAATAAGTGGTTGATGTTTAATGTGAAATTTAGGCAGCTTTAAAGAGGAACATCATTGACTGCAAATCGTGAGTACTTATGAAGCGTGTAAAATCGAACTCTAAGATTGAATGTGAGACTATGGGGCCTGTGTGGTTCCCAAGCCCACAGCGTTAGCGTAAGCAGACAACAAAGTGACCACCTGCCTGGTTTCTAAGGTGAGTCTGGCTTCATGCAGCCAGTCCTCTACTACTCTCCTGGCCTCTCCGGTCATCTGGTTGAGCAGTTTAGCTGCCAACTCCAGATCTCCATGCTCCAGGCAGTAACTGGCGTACGACAGCAGCTTGAACGGGTCTAAATCCTCAGTGCTTAGCTGGGTGGGAGGTGCTTCCTGTTTATTCTCAAACAGCAGCGCGGCTTGCAGATAGGACAGGAAGTACTGGTACAAGGAGTTGTGAGATTCGTCGATGAGGGCAACTCTGCGAACCAGCGAGCGCAGACCGTAGAAGCGTGCGCGGAGAGAGGCTTCGCTGTAGACGCCACGCTGCAGTGATTCCTGGGGAAGCGCTGAAGCCAGAGCAGAGGCAAACGTGTTGTCATGGCAACTGTCCCGCACGGCCTGAGCGGCGCCTTCTAGTGGCTTGGTGGGCAATGCGGCTTCAGCTGTTTTCAGTGTGTAGTTGAGAGCCTCCACACTGAGCCACAGCTGGTGGGCTTTACGAGCCTCCTCCTCTGCCACTACGTGACCTGAACACACACACAAACACACTCAGTAACACACCTTAAGCCATCGGTAAATTAACTTATTTTCATTACTAAAAACTAAAAATACAAATCTGCCATTTTTTAAATAAATAACTTAATGCTCAAAAAGCTTAATGACATTAATAATAAGAGGAAATTATGAATAAATAACATTTGTTTTGCTGAACATTTTAGTTGCTATCAATTGAACACATGAGAATACGATCGGTGGCGTGTCTGGGGGTGGTATGCCACACAGGTACCACCTCAGTCAGAGGCGAAAAGATTTGAAACAGTGATTTTTAAACCGTGGTAAGTGTTGGACCTAAGCTCCATCTAGTGCTATGCCAAATAATTACTTATGTCATATCAAGAGGCCCCAAGTTACATTTTTAAAACATGGAGTGCAATATTCATGCATATATTCATGAGGTGAGAGCCACTAGAATTATTATTAATCACATGTACAACACAAGGAGCAAGTGCACATACTCATATATAGGTACTAATTTGTACAACCTTTGTTTTTGATTAATTAGACCATGAGTTTCAAACACAGAACGTTAAAATATGTGATACAAAAACACAACTTGCTCACTGAACTATGTGGACATTATAAAAAATGTCTAATAGTACCCTACACAATTCAAAAATACACCCATTTAAAAAAACGTTTGCTTGGCCTGATGGGTAATATATGCAAAACACTCTACATGCTTGGTTGGACATGTATGATGCATTTCAGTTGCTTAAGTGACAATAGGGACATCGATATAAAATGGATGGATGGCTAGAAATGTCTGATTGATTACAAAACTTAGGAGCATGGAGGTCGTCAGGGCAGTAAGCAATTGTTCACATACTGTTAATATTCAATGTTTCATCGTTTATACTTCATGTTGAAGTGGCGGGAAATCTTATCCGGCGCACTCTTGTTGGCGGCCAATATTAATAGTCTGATTCGGCCGGGCGGGTAATCTTATCCAACGCGCAGTGTGCACACATATTGGTGGACAATCTTAATTGATGCGTGCATATCCGGGTGGCGGGCATTATCTTTCGACTGACGATGACTGACGATGAGCAGCCGGGTTCCAGACATTCGTGGTCCTTTATTGACTAAACGTAAGTCATTTAAAGTAATTTAGTTACAATATATTTTTTAAACAAGCGTGTTTAAACTGCTACTTTTAGCAATGACTCTGATATTTCGCTTTTGAATTTGATGTGTGTATGATTTTCTGTCAGAGCATAATGGTTCTGACTGTGTTTTTAAAACCTTATTGGGAAGTGTTCCATGAACCGTTTAGATCTTGTAAAATAGCTGTAGCCCTAACTGTAAGCAGTGCTGCATGTAAACGTAGCTCTTCAGCTCTAACGCTCATAAAAACTCATAGTGGACACGAGGCTTGGCCATTTAGGTATCCTAAGCATTGAGTTAAAAAGAGCTAAGGACTTGAACCTGAATGATTTTATTAAAGTGTTTGCCTGCCAACACAAGAACAGGCGCATTCATCCGTTTTGAACGCCACCATCTTTTGTTATTCCACCGCGATTTTAGTTCTACTCAATCCAGTTGTTTGTTTTTGCCAAATACTTTTAAAGGCACACTGTGTAACATTTTAAGTTATTTTATAGACAGCAATGTAAAGAGTCAATTTGAATGAGGACCCAATCTCTTTAAATTTAAATACAAGTTTATACATGTTATAATTTTACTTTACTAAAGAGAAAGAGGAAGGTTGAAATACTGTATTAGTATTTTGTGCCAACTGTTGCAAGTTGTCTGATGCACTGTCAAAGCTCAATACTTTGCAATATTGTTTAATGTTAGCAATTGTCTTACCAGAAGATTCACGCCATCTTTGGTGGTGGTAACCGTGGTAAACTACTATAGTAGCTAGATCTGCTCCTGGGGTAGACTGACTGTTTTACGGGTGCCCCCCTACAGAACTAGGTGCCACCCCTGAAAAAAAGTCTGAACACGCCACTGAATACAATAACCTGATGAATGAGATAATCCATAGACAAATCTAGATAGTCATGTTTCCCACTGTACGTTAAGTAGTACTGGTCAATTATCCTGCAAACTGAAAAAAAGACAACTAATAAAAACTAACACAACAAAATAATTTAAGTCTTACTTTTACGGATAAGCTTGAAACCATTTCATCATATCTGATTGACAGTGAAATATTACATACAGGAACTTAAGTTGTTACATTATGATGTTTGGTGGCCGTTTCCATCCTTAAGAGTCACACACATCCCACATAAAACAATAATATCTGGAAATATGCAGTCTTTCCATACTGAAAAATACATGTCAGCTTGAAAGTTGTGTAAAAGGTTAGCTACAGAATAATATCATTATAGAATATTAGTTAGCTATAGAATAATATCTTAGAAAAGTATTGTTAGCTATAGAATAGTATCATTAGTTATAGAATTATTGTAGAATAGTAGAAGTTAGAGAAACGTATTGTAGAATAGTATCTTTATAGAATTGTATTGTTAGCTTTACAATCGTATTGTTAGCTACAGAATAGTATCATTAGCTATAGTACAATATCAGGTATAGATTATAGATTAGTATCATAAATCATAGAAAGTCATAGAAGAGTATCAGAATAGTATTGCTATAGCATATAATTGTTAGCTAAATAATAGTATTGTAAGTTATAGAATAGCATTGTTAGTTATATAAAAGGATTGTTAGTTATAAAAAAGTATTGTAGATATGTATCGTTAACTATAAAATGGTACCGTAGATTAGTATTGTAAGTTATAAATAGTATCGTTAGCTGTAGACTACGTTCCCATGCAGACAGGGCCTCAATTCCTACTGATGCAGCCTTGGGAATGTTGAGATTTTGATGTAGGATTGTATTTTCTTTCCAGCATGTAGAGTGTAAATGGATGTTTAGCATCTTACTGTCAATGGCTTCCTCCACTCCTTTAAGTCTTGCGTGGGCAGTGTTCATATCCAGAGTGAAGTTATCCAGCTGCTCCTGGCTCAGCTGACGGTATTGGGTCTCTTGTTCCAGCAGCTTACTGTTTAGGGCCTAGACAGCACAGGAAGTTTAAGAAGACAGCCTTTGCTGACAGCCTAGGAGCACCACTAACTAAAAACTCCAAGACTTCTGGAACACGAGCCAAAGCCTTACCCTACCTGTAAAAGGATTGGGCAAAAATACCTCCTGTGATTGTTTGCAACTCTACAAAAATAATCTACGTCAACTTTTGTATTGGGATCAAATACTTATTTCCCTCAATCACAAGCACAAATTTCTAAACAATTTTCTGCTACAATAAAGCTAGCATAAAAATGTTCATACCTTTGTAAGGGTTAGGGTTACTTATTTTTCACACTGTATGTGACATCTGAGTACCAGTAATTAGTCATGAATTGAGTCAACAGGATGCAAGTGTCTTCCATTAGTATATCTGCCGCAAACAAATCAATACCTACTCTCACTTATTTCCTCTCAATAGCTTAGAAGGGATTTCAGTTTCACATATTTGAAGATAACACTGTTTGAATGGTTGAGTAAAACATATCTGGCTGTGAAGCCTGAACAAAGTGTATGGATACAGTAGTAGAGCAATAATGATGTGAAAAAGGGGACATGCTCATGATCTTTGGTGAAGACCAAATGGCTAAAGCTGTATAAAAATCTACACTTAAAAATTCTTAATCAATGCATGCATGGGTGACGTGGAGCTCAATGACCTGCTCAGATTCAGCTCTCAATTCCTGCTCCTGTACTTTGAGGACATCTTGGACGTGGTCTGTGTGAGCAGCTGCCTGACGCCGAAGTTGAGTCCTCATCTCTGCCTCCATTACCTCCCTCAACTCAGACAGCTGCACATAAATACATATAGTATATCAAGTTTTATGACATTCAGATTGAATTGGTTTTCCTCTCAGCACAGTACCTTTCTCTCCTGTTGCAGCCTCGCCTCCTCCTTGATATGCTGCAGAGACGTGTTGACACTTTCGTCATGGGCTTTCAGGTGCTCTAACCTCTGTTGCTCCAGAGCCGCATCGATGTGGACCTGCTCCCTGACTCTTTGCTCAGCCAGCTCTTGGTTTAGCTGGTCAATGCGACGGTGTGCATGGGCGATGAGCGCATTCAGATCATCAGTGGACAGCTTACCAGCTAACACACAAAAAGACACTTATGTTAGTTATTTTACAGATTTGTAAATATACACATGCTCCCCCTGATGGTACTGATCCAAGTAGATTTAAGAGATTTGATATATCCATGCATACTACATTTCAATCTCAAATCTACACTTTAATATACATTAAAAGACAATAATATCATAATGGTCCACTACCTATTTGTGCAGCTGCCCTCTGGCAGGAGGTATAGAGCAGCAAAAGCAGCAACAAAGAAAATGAAAGAAAGTTTCTTTCTAACAGCCATACATGTCCTCAACAGTCCCAGACACACCAAGAAAATATTAAAATAACTGCACCTTATTCATTTATGTTGCATGCCATTTATACATTTCGTGTATGGAGGTAGGGGTAGGGGGTGTGACTGATGCCAACAAGGGTTGGAACATTTTGTTGTAATGTCTAATTTACAATGAAAACAAAGCTAACTAATTTTTATATGTCCGTTATTGAAAGAAAAAGCAAGGTGGTTGCAAGAGTTTAGTATGGATGAACTTAAAAGTCTGCCTCAAGACAGATTGTGACTCTTCAAATATTCGGCCTGCATGAGGCAAAAATTAAACCGTATTAAAAGCCTTTAAGATGGTAGAGGACCAGTTAATATTGTAAGGAAGATGATAAAGGATTATTTAATAATTTCCATAAAAACTTTTGGTTACATGTCTATTACCAGGAATAAATACGAATGATTAAAAGATAAGATCAAATCAGGCCAGTTATGTTTTTATTATTAGTGATGGTGGCGCATGTGGACGCAGAAGCAAGTCTCTCTCTTGAGCTTGGAAATTAGCTCCAGAGTACAGAGTGACAGAAAAAAGGTATCTCGAGTTGTCCGTACATCTTGCGCTTATTGAAAAATGTACAATAAAGAATTTTAGAAATCTTCCAAGTTTAAGTATAGAGTTTTAGTATTCAGCAAGGATTGAATGGGAGCAACTGGACATTTCACCATTCAGCCAAAATACTTCTCAACTTAAACATTTTAGAAATTGTTTTCCTATTTAGGCTTCAGGGAGGAGGGTAGTCTCCCTAGGGGTGATCAAATTAGGGTTGATTTTACTGTTTTGGTGAGCCTTGGTCCAAAAGGCCAATGATTCGTCTGTCTGCCCGGTGGTAAAACAACCTCTAAATTGTCACTCTTCCCGTGGAATGAGGCAATATCTGGGCATTAACATAAGCATATGATAAGTGAGACGTAAACCTTCTCCTGTTTAGAGAGGGCCTCTTTACACCTCTTTCAAAATAGTGGTCCTTCCTGTGTCGAATTTGGACATTGTCGTCCTCAAAAAAAGGCCCATTCTCTTCAAGACAAAAATAAACTGCTGACTCCGGGACAAAAGAAACAAATCTTCTCTGCTGTGTAACCTAAAATTTTGAAATGAAGAAGCTTTTTGGATGAGACTTCTTCAACAAAAAAGAAGAGTCCAGTGGCCTCCATTCAACCCTTGCTGATTTTGGTTGCATTTGTTTACTTAGCAAAAGTAATGAGAATATGCACATCAGCAACGGGGACAGAAGGGACAAAGGCTAATTGTTTCTGTTCCAGTGCATCAATGTAGAAAGATCTGCTCTCTCTTTCTCTTGGTTGTCTATCAGTCCAATGATGACTCACGTATGTTGTCCTCTACCTGGTGTGGGCCCGTAGATGGTAGACAATCTTAAAGCGGCAGGTCTTTTAGAGGAGGCTGCACACCTTGCTCTTTTTTTTTGGACTGCTTAAAATTGTGCTGGCTCAGAGTGAGAACTCGGAAACCACATAGTGCTTGAATGGCTCTACAGATAATGGATTTCTTAAACCATGGTACTTAAAGTCATCCACGGTCTTCAGATGGTTACCCTCAATGGAGATTGTGGGGGGAAAAGCGGTGGAGGCAGGTGCTACAGTACTTCTGTCTTACCCAAGTTGACCGTGAGACCAAAAAGGCGGGTGGCTTCAGTGAACTTGTTAACGATGAGCTAGGGGACAGACTCCTTGTGTATGAGTGCAGCAAACAACACTTCCAAGAACAATCTTCGGCTCAGGTAAAATAGTAAGTCATCAAGTCTGTATAGCCCATAGCCGAGTATGCAAGTTGAAAAACTGCTTAAAAAAAACGGGACAAGCGCCGATATTTCTCCACAATGAGAGGACTTGCCCGGTCAAATGGTCGTAGATCTGGCATACGAGGTTCACAAACCTGTCTGGACATCTAAGCTTGGACAGGATGACCACCGTGTCAAAATCCTTTGTCAGGTCTATGAAGACCACCACCAAATTCATGTTACATTCTATGCATTTCTCATGCACCTGGTGGACAGAGAAAATCAGGTCGACACTGGGAAAAATCGGCACTGGGTCTTGGACAGGTTTCCTTCTCAGACATTTGTGATTAGGATGTTTAGCATGACTTGAGACAGTATTTTCCCAGCAATAGAGAGGAGGGATATGGCCCGGTAGTTGTCACAAGCAGTCATGCTGCTCTTATTCTTGAATAAAGTGACAACCATGGCACCTGTGACTCCTTGGGCAAGTCTTCCTCTTTTCAGATGCTGATAAGGAGAGAGTAGAAGCCTTCGAAGGCCACAGGACATGCTGACTTGAAGACCTCTGCCAAGATTAGGTGCAATAAGATCTGCATACATGTCTATAGATATTCTACTAGAGGTGGGGGAAATTTCCAATTCTTACATGTATTCAGAAATAGACAATAAGGAATCAATTCATAAACATCCATTCATCCATTTTCTACCGCTTGTCCCTTTCAGGGTCACGGGGGGTGCACTGCAGTTCGCCTACAGAGCCAACAGGTCTGTGGATGATGCAGTGAACCTGGCCCTCCACTTCATCCTGGAGCATCTGGACTCCCCAGGAACCTACGCTAGGATCCTGTTTGTGGACTTCAGCTCTGCCTTCAACACCATCCTCCCTGGACTGCTACGAGACAAGCTCTACCAGCTCATCGTGCCCGACTCCCTCTGCAGTTGGATTAATGACTTCCTGACAGACCGAAGACAGCACGTACGGCTGGGGAAGATTGTCTCGGACAGTCGAACCACAAACACTGGTACTCCTCAGGGCTGTGTACTCTCCCCCTGGCTCTTCTCCCTGTATACAAACTGCTGCACCTCCAGTCACCAATCCGTAAAACTGCTCAAGTTTGCGGATGACACCACCCTCATCGGGCTCATCTCGAATGGCGATGAGTCCGCCTACAGGAGAGAGGTGGACCGGCTGACGTCCTGGTGCAGCCTCAACAACCTGGAGCTGAACGCCCAGAAAACAGTGGAGATGATCATGGACTTCAGGAAAGTCACAGCCCCACCATCCCCCCTCACCCTGATTGACTCTCCCACCCCCGTCCCCATTGTGGACTCCTTCCGTTTCTTGGGCACCACCATCACCCAGGACCTCAAGTGGGAGCTGACCATCAGCTCCCTCATCAAGAAGGCCTAGCAGAGGATGTACTTCCTGCGGCAGCTGAGGAAACTTAAGGTGCAGACAGAGATGCTGGTGCAGTTTTACTCAGCCATCATAGAGTCCATCCTGACCTCCTCCATCACAGTGTGGTTCCCCGGCGCCACAGTCCAGGATAAGAATAGACTGCAGCGCATCGTACGTGCTGCTGAGAAGGTGATTGGCTGCAAGCTCCCATCCCTCCAGGACTTGTTCTCCTCCAGGACCAGGAGGTGTATGCGTCGGATCACAGCTGACTCTTCTCACCCTGGACACACACTATTCTCCCCTCTCCCCTCAGGCAGGAGACTACGCTCCATCCAGACCCACACCTCCAGGCACCTGAACAGTTTTTTCCCCTCGGCCATCAGGCCAATGAACAATAACTCCTAACAGCAGCTCCTTGAATTCCTTGAATCCCTTCTAAGTCTATCTGATAGCTCAGTCACAGCTCTTTTTATACCAAATATGTGTTATATGTGTTTTATGTCGCACGTTTGCACCAAGAAAAATTCCTAGTTTGTGAACCCGTTCTCAAACAATGGCAATAAAACGATTCTGATTCTGATATCTCAGCTGCATTTGGGCGGAAGGAGGGTTACACCCTGGACAAGTCGCCACATCATCGCAGGGCCAACACAGATAGACAACGTTCACACTCACACACTAGGGCCAATTTAGTGTTGCCAATAAACATTTAAGTGATTAAAATTGCTAAGTTATAAAGACTGTTTTAAAATGTCAAACTAAAAAGTTCAGGACACGTCATCTCTGAGACACTATGGGAAGCGCACCTAAACAAGGAATATCTAAGCATGCAAGACACTTAGCAAAACCGAGCAGGAGAAGACGAGAAGCCATGCTAACCGCTAAGCTAGCTTGAACGTAAAGTAGGGAAACAACTGTAGAATAAGTGTTTATAGTACACTTTAACAGAGGTGTACTGTAGCTGGAACTGTGTTGCAGCGGTAAGTAACCAGCTATGAACGGGTTACAACATCAAGACTACATTAAGTAGTTGTGTGAATGTGTGGTCTTACTGAGTCCCTTCCAATTGGCCTGAATCTCCGGTGTAAGGCTGCTCACTTCTCTCTGGAACTGGAGCTTGGCTTCCTGAACCAGTTCACTGTACTGAGACACAATTTTAGCTTCCGACTCTGCAAACTGCACCTACACAAAACATACACAAGCGGCTTCATTATGAAAATATTATTAGGTTTTAGTTGGTGGTGTTTGTAGGGTAAAACAAGACAAAAAAACTTAAATCTACAGAATTAAATTTCATTTTATGTCTTGATTTTTTAACAATTTTTTATTGCTTTGCTTTATCTTTCAAAAGTGGCCACTTAAATTCAAATAGGTGGTTAGGCTTCATACTTTTGCACTGGTGGTGTAGGGGTAGCCTCCCAAGCCAGGATAAATGAGAGTGTTGCATCAGGAAGTGTAAAATCCAAATCATACCATTGTCTTGCTGTGGCAACCATTGACCAAAAAGTAAAACAAGCAAGCAGCCACAATGCTTGATACTTTAATTTCATAGAGAAATGTACCACGTGGAAATCTCACCATACGGTGCATGGCTGACAATAAAGATATCCCGATATGATGAAGTGGCTATAGTTGTAAACAAAAATTTGATGTCATAGTTAATATTTTCCATCATAATTTAAGCAGAGCACAAAAAATCAATTGTGTGAAATCAATGAGACTGTTTAACTCTTAACATGATTTTTTGTGGTGTTTGACAAAAAGTGACAATATTTTAAACTTATCACATCTCATTTATCTCAAGTAGATCAAATTAATTAGACAATATTGACAATATTTGCTTTATCTCATATTAATGCTGCTTTCTGTAAGGGCAGAAGTGTACATTACTGTCTCTTTAAGACAACGTTTCAGCAAAATGACAAACATGTACAAGTCTTTTTGTCTATCTTACCCTATTAAGCACTTTATCCAAGTCCACCACCATCTTATGGAGATTCTCCTCAGCAGCTAACACAAGCGGGCGGACAGCAGGGACGTTCTTCTCTTTGGATTTGACAATGACAGCTTTGAGACTGTCCAAAGACTCACTAAAGTGAGAGATACAAAGTTGCTACATGGAATGTACATCATTAGCTGGAGTTTACAAAAGTCCAACTATAAACTACATGTTTGGTATTGACAAAACAATGATAAATCAATAATGGTTACCCGAAAATACTAATCAATACATCTTTCAATTTTAATGCTACCCACATTGTCATTGTCTGACCCAGAATAAAGTAGCTAACAGAAAAACTGAACAGAACACTTGATTAGGAAGTAAACACATGATAACTAGTTAATAGGGATGTTCTGATCAAGGATTTATGCTGCCGATACCGATCATCCATGAATGAGATCGGCTGATACTAATACCAATACAGATTACATGTATTGATTATAAATTTGTCCATGGATTTCTGGTGAGTGCTATTGACAGTTTAACAATATCAACACAATATTTAAACTAAAGTTCCTTATTGTATTTGATTGAGAAAAGTCCATCTGTGTTCAGAGACTTACTCTCTGAATTTGTAAACACTAACAAAAACAATAAAAACATTTTGATAAAATACAAATATCGATTTAATCATTCTAGTATCGATCATATACTAAACTTGTGTTGACATCACCAATTTAAAGTACCACTGATACTCACACACACACTAGGTGTGGTGAAATTACTCTTTGCATTTGACCTATCCCTTTGTTCCACTCCCTGGGAGTTGAGGGGAGCAGTGAGCAGCAGCGGTGGCCACGCTCAGGAATCATTATGGATTGATCCGCTCGCTGACTGATTGTGACAATGCTGACACACCAACTGTTGTTGTTATATTATCCTGTCTCTAGACTCTTATTATTTTAATAACTGCTTACATTCTGCTGCAACATGGTTCCATCTAGATGTTTTAAACTTACTAAGCACATTTCTTGGTGTTTATTTTCAGCTACCTTAGCAAGTAGCATGCCTGCTCCTGCTTGTTCTAAGTGTGTAACATGTTTAGCCTTGTCCCAATACTTGATAATAATACTAATTATGATATTAAAAAAATGCAGTTTATTTGCCATAATGGAGGTAATTATTTTTAATTTAGGGAAGCGGCTCCACACTGTATATGGAGATACACAATAGGTGCTAGTTTGTCAGCCGGGGGACCCGATCAGCACATCCCTACTAGTTATATACAGAGAATAAATCCATCCCAAAATTTACCACAACAATTTTAGCTGAAGGTACTTTTCAGAAAGACCACGTGAAAAACATCCATAACAACAGCTCTTCTTACTTGGCTTTTAGCAGAGCAGCCTTGGCCTCATCGACAGCGGATGTTCTATTAGCAAGACAAGCTTCTAAATCCTTCCACTGCGACGACTTTTCCTGAGGTGGAACCTGCAATGAGAAACATTTATTTTTAGATGAACACAAGACTGTGGAACATACAAAGCCAGGACCGCTGTCATGTATGTAAAAAACAACATTGAAATAGTGTGTGTGTGTGTGTGTGTGTGTGTGTGTGTGTGTGTGTGTGTGTGTGTGTGTGTGTGCGCGTAAAGATTTGATTGATGATGTAGGACATTCACAATGTATATGTATTATGGATGCTGAAAAAGAAACCAACTGTTGATCATCTTGACATTTAAAAAGCAAACTCCGGTGCATATTAAATCAAGCACTTTTAAGTTGGCCACTTAGGATGCAGCATACATCAGTAGTAGATGCTAGTAAGAGTACCTCTGCTTCCATAGCTTCCTTCAGTTTTTGTGTGTGCCTTGCAATGGCCTGCAGGGCTGCCTCCTGAGCGCCTATGGCCTGCAGTGTATCTTTAGCCGAGCTGGCTAACGAGTCATCAAGATTAGCTGACACCACTGAAAATCACACAGACATTAGCTCTTGGGACTGTATATTGTAAGAGTTTAGCAAATGTTTATACTGCTGGCTTACATGCAAGGATGTCCTGTTCTTCTTGGTCTTGCTGAGCCAGTCGAGCAGTCACCTCTTCTGCGGGACGCTCTTTGAGTGGTTCTATTAATTCAGTAGAAACGGCAGCTGTTTCTGCAGCCTTTTCATGTCCATGGCACTCCTTGCACTCGTCTAGATAGACACATCAACACTACATGATGGTGGCTACAGTGCACAGACAGGTATGTACTACATTGATGGATCAGAATGCTAGTATGTAGCATGTACTTGTGATTTGAAACACTTTTTATAGTTCTATCCTTCAACTTTTTTGCATTTTGCAACAAAAAACAAATGTAGTTGAAATAATCTTGTGTGAAAACCCACCATAAAACAGCACACAAATGAAATTTGGGGGTAAAAAATACTTGATTTTTAGTGTGGCGTGAAAAAGTATTTAACCCCTTTACTCTGAGTGGAACCAATGGCCTTCAGAAGCTGTCTGATGATTGTTGAATTATGCGCTGGAGAAACGATTAAATGATTCAATAAAGTCCATCTGTGTGTAATGTAGGTATAAAAACTGCTGTTCTGTGACAGCCTCAGAGGTGTGTTAGGAGAATATGAGGGAGCAAACAGCACCACGATGACCAAGAAACACGACAGGTCAAGAATATGATGCAATGATTATTGTGGTCTTAATGTGATAATTGTGGAGAAGTATTAGGTTAAACAAAGATTTCCAAGCTTTGAACATCTCACAGAGCACTGTTCAATTAGTTAAGCTTTTTTTTCTAAATCTGAACAAATTTCTTACGAATAGCTTTTTTATTATATATTAAAACACCTCCCAATTTATCTACAGCCAAATCCTCAGGAATCACACGGAGAGACAATCAAAGTTAGAGTGCCCAGAAGGCCTGGAGGAAAGCATTTTCTTTTAGCAATAGTATTTTTTGAGAGGTCTAATTAGGAGTTTTAGTTGTTCTGAATCTATCCCAGTTATCATATCTATGGATATATTTAGGAAACAAAACAAGCAAAAAGCTGGCACATATCAAAACAGATGGACAAACTTTTCAGGTAAAGACTCCGCTGTCTACTTGCACCTCAAAGAGAAACCGCACTCCTTTAAGGAAAACATGTACATTATTTTGACAGGGACGACGGATGGTTTGGAAGGAGAATAAGGAAAGCCATCCCTAAACAGAGGAGGTGGTCTGCGTCACCACCTATTGCCTACATACAACACAGTACTTTCAACCATTCATTCTTAAGACTATAGACTTTTAGCCTCTAACAAAACAACTTTCCGTTTCAGGTGCCCCCTTTGTGCCATTAATACAGCTGAAAGGGGATTTTGGGTTGAATGCTAACGAGGGGGGATTTCATTTTAATGACTGCTGTTGGCATTGACCCAGGGGTCAGTCCTTTGCATCTTAAAAAGGGACCCCTTCAATGCTGAAAAGATTGACACTTATTTCAAAAAGCCCCGTTTCCACGGCACACCAAATCAGATTTTTTTTGCCAGTCTAAAACCCTCCAATATGCTTAAAATATCAGATTCGGACTACCTCTTGATGTGGCCCAAATCTGATCTTTTCGCATCAGATTTGGGCCATATCAAGAGGTAGTCCGTATCCGATTGGAATCTGATATTTTCAATAGTGACATCAGTATAAACGGAAATGCGACCCAAATGAGACTTTTTCGTCATCTTTGGGCAAGCTATGTCATCCATGTGCACGGGGAAAAACGCAGCCCGCCAGTGGAAGTAGATACTTCATCACAACATCCAGTTGTTCCTACATACATCCATTATATTACTTTCATTCATTTTCATGTAAAAAAACTAAACAAAACACACATTTTTAAGATGTGGCGACCTTTATTTTATTTTAATTTCCTTTGTTTTGACTTTATCATGCAAGTGATGTCGAGGTAGGGCTGGGCGATTTAGCAATAAAAAATTTTGCGATTACCGGTATTTTTTTCATATCATCCAATCTCGATTAATATCACCATTTTTTAATTTTTATTATTGTACTGTGCGGGATTATACAGAGTATTGTTTCACCCCTACAATTTACTACTGCAGTATCTGTTAACAGATATTTCCACCATAGTTGATCAAGGTAATATATATGCTAACAGCTGACAAGTGTAATTTTGTTCATATCTATGATTGTGTTTACTAAAGGAGCAACAGTAGAGGTACCCCCCCTTCGGTCTGTACCTCAGTTTTAGTGCCACAGTTTTGCTTCTTTTTCGGTAGGTTTTGTGGGGGTAAAGAGAACAACTTCTTCTCTTTAAAATACTTTTGTTATTTTGCTTGTCATCACAAACTGCATTCTGCAGTAAACAAAGAATCAGTGGTGCACTGAATACTATTGGACTTTAATTACAAGTTAAAATTTACTAAACATCTCCAAATGGTTAATTATTATTTGTAATATTTGACTACTTGTATACATCAGTGCTTCTCACCAATGTTTGGCAAACGACAAACAGTGACCCAGATTGTGGAGTTTTTTAAAACTCAAATATTCTAGCATACATTTAATGAAAGTACATTAAAGTGCAGTTTAAATTTGAGGTAGTGTAAAATAATGTGTACTAACACATAAGACACGTTTAATAAATATTTCAGGAACAAAATGTTTTTTTATCCACAAACTCAAACAAAAAATGTCTGCAGAGTGTTTTAATACATGTTACATTAGCAGAGTTGAATCTTTGCAAACACAAAAAAAAAGTCTGATTCAAAAATATGTAGATATAAAAATTTATTTTTCTAAATAAATTAGTCAGTGTGTTTATTCTCCCAGACTGGACCAATAGAGTAGTTCAGTCACAAAGACATTCTGTGCCTGCTTGCGAGTCCACATTGAGGGCAGGACTGCTGGTGAGCTGCAGCCAGACAGTGAGACGGAAGTCTGTCACTGAAGTTGCTATCCATCTAAATCAGGGGTCGGGAACCTTTTTGGCTGAGAGGGCCATGAAAGCCAAATATTTTAAAATGTATTTCCGTGAGAGACATAATATTCTTTAACTCTAATTACAACTAAATGCGTGCATTTTTAAGTAAGACCAACATTTTTAGAGTATAATAAGTTTATTTTTCTTTTTAATAACATTGTTATTCTGTAGGTAACTAATAATAAATAAAATACTTCTTACCATTAATGCTGCATGGTTTTTCTGATGGCTTTGTAGTCTGGTTGATACATGGTTATTTTTAACACTGTGATGACCAGCGGAATTATTCATTACTTATCGTGTTAAGCAATGTCAGCTAGGATTTATCTGAGAGCCAGTTGCAGTCATCAAAAGAGCCACATCTGGCTCTGGAGCCATAGGTTCCCTACCCCTGATCTAAATGTTGTGTTTCAACTTCTATGCGAGTGTTGGTCAAATTTCTTTATTTTATTCTTCTGGGGTGCACTACCAGCTGTGAAAGAGGGAGGAGGCACAACGCTGATTGAACATTAATCATGTTGGGACAAGCCTAACTTTCGCAACACACGTAAACGTACACAAATACACACACAGGATAACGGCCAATAAAGGCAAATTGTTCCATGCAGGATAACACCGAGCATCATTGCTTTCCTACGGTTTACTACTGCGGTATCTTCTAACAGACATTTCTGCCATGTCTAATAGAGACAATATATGCTTGATTGAATTCAAATTAATCACGATCAAATAATCACCCAATATAATCAGTGTATAAGCAGTGTAAACGTAGTCATAGTTCTTTACCTGAAAAAATGTGTTGTTTTTTTTTGTTTTTTTTCTGTTGATGCTTATGCCTACACTACTGCAAGCTTTATTTATGCTTACATTTTTAACTGTTTGATTATAATTGTTAATTGCTTGTAAGTGTTGTATGGCGACCTCGAGTGCCTTGAACGGGGCCTTATAAAATAAATGTATATAACGTTACTGTATATATTTATGTATCGCTTTCCTTCTACCTCACAATTGTGTGTTACTTTTTGTTAGTCTTTCACATAAAATCCCCAAATAATATATTTATGTGTGTGGTCAAAACAGGACAACATGTGGAAAAGTTCAAGGGCTATGAATACTTTGTCACTGTATGGAGAAGAGGTCCTACCTTTGACAGGTGTCAACTCAGTGTCGCATGGAGCGGGGACTGATGGAACTTCACCGATGGCTGAAATGATATGAGTCGCCTCCGCTGATGACTCTGGATAGAATACAAAAAAACTAAGAATGCATTCATAAAAATCTCATTTATGAGGGTTGTAAAGCAAGACTAAATCCTACTGCTACGACATCTAAACGCTGACATAAGATCACTTTGGTAATTTAGACAGTAAGGGCCTGATCTACCCAAGGTTTCCACATACTAAAACATGTGCAAACTTGATAGCACATGCAAAGCTGATCTACTAAGCTTGTGTGCAGAGGACTGTCTCATGAGTGAGCAAAAAGAGGAGCGCAATCCATTTAGCGTGTCTGTCTTTATGAATATGCAGAATAAATGCTGATTATCAGACCGCTCACAAGTATGAGAGGAGAATATATTTATTATTTATAAGATGCAAATATAATCATTTAGCACGCGCAAGGTGATTTATCAAAAAAAAAAATGTTTTGCAGGTGCCATTTTGCGTCTTTGTTAAGCACGTCTGAAATCTATGTGCAAACTGACAGTTACGAATATGGCTGTGACAAAGGAGGGTATCGCGCTGTAAATACATGTGTGT
Organism: Entelurus aequoreus; assembly: GCF_033978785.1. Taxonomy (NCBI): domain Eukaryota; kingdom Metazoa; phylum Chordata; class Actinopteri; order Syngnathiformes; family Syngnathidae; genus Entelurus; species Entelurus aequoreus. The sequence continues at coordinate 59,512,765 of NC_084734.1, read as the reverse complement.
GTGTGTGTGTGTGCGCCTCAACATATTTGGACTGCCAGATATAAAAATATTACACATATCGTCTTTTCAGCAATATCATTTAATATTGTTCTAGCTGCTGGATGACTTAATGGGCTGAATAAAACAAACTCAATTGACATGTTTTGGTGTCTGTTGATGTTGTGTATGCCGTTCATTTTCACATACAGTAGGAAATAAATTATGATACATCTCTAATATGAAAAAACGTCTTGCAATGTTCATTTTTTTGGATTTGGATCCTTCTAGATTCATGAATGCGCTGCTGCGGAGCAGAGTAGAAAAGAAAAGAAAAGAAACGGCAGATCAACTGGTCTAAAAAGGGAGTCTATTTAAGGGAGTATATTGCATAATACGTGTTACAGATTATAGATGTGTGCAGCTTGTTCAGCACTGCAAAACCCCGCAGGGTATATACAGCATGGCAACACAAATGTGGAGGGAAAAGAGTGTTTTCATGAGCACATAATGCAAGTAGTACACAAAATAATTCTCATTTAAATAGGGCTGGCTGGGACACTTTTTCACACGTTATTATGCAGTCTTAGTAGATCCCACGCAACACGCCCACTAACAGTACACACAATTTTATAGTTTGCACACGTTGTTTAGCACGAGACATTTGGATCTTAGATCAGGTCCGTGTACTACATGACATGACATTGTAATGATAGCAATGAATTCTAAGAGGACTTCTTTGACTTTTAAATTAAGATCCAATCTGTTCTGTTTGTATTTTAAATGTCAGTCAACAACAGTAAACATTTGTGGAAGAAACAAAAACTAGTAGTAGAACAGTCACTATTCATACATAAATACTAAATAGATAACCCACTAAAGCATCAGAGGACCGCTTACCCTCAGATATGTCTGTGACTGCTTGAAAACAAAACAAAATTCACACATTTGAACCATTACCAATATATCCATAATGTTAGCAACATTACTTTATCTCCATTTCATGTTGTAGGCAGGAATCTGCTTTATCCTCCACAAACAGGTGGAAACATTCAAACTTCTCATTACCAGAAAAGACAGACTTTTGCCAAGTTTGAACATGTAACAACAATACTTTCTTTGACCACTACAATTTCTAATAATGCTTCATGATTAAAAAGATTTACCCTGCAGGCTCTGCGTAGGCTTAACTGACGGTGGACTCTCAGACGACTCCTTCACCTTCTTCTCTGGCTTGGATTTAGATGCCTTCATTGTTTTTTCCATCATTGACGAAGGCTGGAGCTGCTCAGTCTGTACAACAGGGAAAAATGAGAAAATACTTTAGGCTATTCATTTGAAATATTGAGTGTATGACACAGTGCAGTTGACCGCAAACTAATTCATGAATAGTTGCATTGGATACAAATGAATAGCCAGAGTTTATCCTACATTAATTTCTTTGTTTATGGTGGCCAGTCCACGTAACAAAAAATGGATTGCCACAGATACTTAGGCTGATCCCAGTCCTCTACTTGCTCAAAGTGCCTTAATCTTGACAGGTTAAGGGAAAGGCCTAGGGCCAAGGGTGTATAGCCTTCGAAACAAAGTGTGCTCCCATCACACTTGCAACCAAGTGTTATTAGAAAGTTCCTATCTCAGCGCATTTGCTGACAATATGGCTGAGCAGAAAGCACATAAGTGTAAGTATTTCAAATGATTGATTTTCACAGTAATGACAGTTATGTTTTATCAGCAATTCAATAATTTGCTATTCCAAGTAAAACTAAAGTTTTCTTTTCTTTTCTTGAAACCAGGCAATGTGATTAAGCAATTTCCTTGGTGGATTTTTAAAGGGGAATTGCACTTTTTTGGGGGACGGCGTGGTGAAGTTGGGAGAGTGGCCGTGCCAGCAATCTGAGGGTTACTGGTTCAATCCCCACCTTCTACCATCCTAGTCACGTCCGTTGTGTCCTTGAGCAAGACACTTCCCCCTTGCTCCTGATGGGCCTGGTTAGCGCCGTGCATGGCAGCTCCCGCCATCAGTGTGTGAATGTGTGTGTGTGAATGGGTGAATGTGGAAATAGTGTCAAAGCGCTTTGAGTTCCTTAAAAAAGGTAGAAAAGCGCTATACAAGTACAACCCATTTACCATTTTTGGGGGACTTTGCCTATCGTTCACAATCATTATGAAAGACATGACGACAGATGGATTTTTTTTTTTTATGCATTCTAAATATTAAATAAACGTAAATAAAAGTCTGCTTAAATTGGAGCCAATGGGAGCTCCACTATTCCGCCCATAAAATCTGATAAATAACCATTCAAAAAGCGCCAACTATACTCAATTTACATTTCGTGACTTGAATATTAACCAAGTGTTAGTGATATTGTTATTATAAGCACTAACGCAGACAAACTATTTATAGCGGCGCCATGATTCACCTCGGTTGCCGTGATTACGTCCGTTTCGCCATATGCTTACATCGAGATTCCGAACTAACAAAGGTCTTAACTCATTCTCTTTCTATGCCACAACAATGTGGAATGCGCTCCCAACAGGTATAAAAGAAAGGGCATCTCTATCCTCCTTCAAAACCGCAATAAAAGTTCACCTCCAGGCAGCTACAACCCTAAACTAACACCCTCCCCGGATTGCTAATAATCAAATGTAAACAATCAAATGCAGATACTTTTTCTTATGCCTCTCTCTCTCTCTCTCTCTCACTCTCTCACTCTCACTCTCACTCACTGTCCATATCCTACCCCCCCCCCCTCCACACCCCTGATTGTAAATAATGTAAATAATTAAATGTGATTATCTTGTGTGATGACTGTATTATGATGATAGTATATATCTGATAGTATATATCTGTATCATGAATCAATTTAAGTGGACCCCGACTTAAACAATTTGAAAAACTTTTTCGGGTGTTACCATTTAGTGGTCAATTGTACGGAATATGTACTTCACTGTACAACCTACTAACAAAAGTCTCAATCAATCAATCAATCAATGCTGCTTCCTGGCTTCCCTGGTCCCTGTAAGTTTATTGTAGATCATAAATCATGCATCACACCTGGACAGTAGATGGCTGAGGAGATAATCCGACAAGTTGAGACACTTTGACCGCCATATAGGACCTGGAACTGGCGATGCCCATGCGTCCTGTGCGCATATCAAATCTATGTCGCGGCCCGCACACAAAATAAAATCCAACCAAAACTCTAAATAAAATTAACATGGATGGATGGAATTTGGCAATACAACTCTGTAAATGACAGGTGACAACAAGTGGCCATAAAAGATAAAACAATGATAATCAAAACTGTTCAATTGATTTAACATCTGTAGAGACATTTTAAGGAGGATGGGATGTCCATCAATCACTTTATTGAGCAAAACTGTTTATTGCCGGCCATAACCACACCAAAAAAAAAACTGTAGCAAAAAACTACCATCTAGCAAAACTGGTTATTACCATTATCAGTCACAATTAGGGATGCAACGATTATAGATTTTGACTGTACAATTATATATAGTCTGTGTAATAATCACGGTTTCACGATTATTATGCATTAATTAATTTCACAACAATGACTACTCCCTGGTCATTTTTTAGTTACCCAAAATGTTCCCACACTGCCGACTTTAGCTTTTTTTGGGTAGTGAAAGTACACTGCTTTGTCCTGCTGCCATTTCTAAGATAATGTAGCATACTAGTGTGTCTTTCGATAGATGCGTACAAACGTGTGTACCGCTGGTGTAACTTTGTTTTTGTTCCATGCAGATTGTGCCGGGAATACCGTACAAGCATAATGTCTGTTTATCGCGAGTGAGGAGGACTGAAACAGATGGTGTAGTAGAGCTTTTGCCATTAAATAACTGACCTTTTTAATCATGGTTAATAGTAAAACTGATTTAATGATTGTATTCCTAGTCACAAAGGTAATGCCATGGTTTGCTCTTTTTGAGCTCAAAGTCAGTGACATCTGCTTGAAAAACATCTACCCAAAAGACAACTTTTTTCCTAAACCAGAAATATTGTCAGTATTCATAATATCTCATCACCACATATGTCAGCAGCCAAAGGAGGGACATGTGTATTCTGTAGCCTGTTTAGAAATCGTTGCAATATAATTTACATGCCAAAGAATATATTCTGATGTGTTATGTTCATACAAGAGGCAGGAAAGTGTATTACGATATGGATTTGAGGTCATTCAGTCCATCCCTATGGCCAATCATGCAAATTGATTTACAACATCTTTGGACCATTACCACAATTTAAAAGCAGACCTGTGGCAAACCGTTAAACAATGTATAAAACATACTGGGATTTAATAAAGCCTCAGCTAACCTTTACCCAAAGATTATCCGGACGAGGCCTTACCTGTTTTTTTAAAGGAAGTGCAGTTTCTTGGGGAGCAGGTCCCAAAGCAAGACCTAAAAGCCAATCTGAATAGGGAACATTTTTCTCCACTGCTGATCTGAACTTGTGGTCCCATTTTGCATACAGTATTGTTCCTCCAACGCCACTGCCGACCGTCACCAAACCCAACGTGACCACCTTGGCAGCACTACTGCTAGATGACAAGAGAAGAATAACCTTACAATGTGCATACTTTCCAACTAGCATTAACATCATATGTGCACATTATTACCTGCTTGCTCCATTTGTGTAGTGTCTGCAGTGCTGCAGGTTGTTCACAGGGATTCTCCCATAGTTCTACAAACGTTGTCAAACAAAAAAATTACAACCTTAAAACAGGGAAAATTACGGAGCCCCTAAAGCAGACCTAGGCAATTATTTTGACCCGGGGGCCCAATTTAGAGAAAGAAATGTGTCTGGGGGCCGGTATATCTATTTTTAGGAAAACTAATACAAAACCTCACAATAAAGTCTGATTGAATGCTAAAAATGTTGTGACAGACCGCCTTAAAAACTAAATGGAATTTTAAATGTTTCTATAAACGATAAAACCCTGAATATTGACAACATATGAACGTCACACACCCTTTCAATCGATACATTTTACAATCAAGCCAAAAGCAACAAAAATGCAACAAACACAGCGAAACATGAACGCGAAAGGTAAAAACAACAAAACCCACCTACGATCTGATATATGTGATATATCACTAAGCTTTAGAACTTTGTTGTAAAAATCTCCTTCCGCGTCTGTCCCTGACACCCACATTTCAGGCTGGCTGCTCTGGAAACACTCTGTGGAAACGCTCCCCACCCACACTGCTTGGTGCCTCGTCTGACCTGCTGTGACATAGATTACCATAGTAACTAGTAGGGTTGTACGGTATACGGGTATTAGTATAGTACCGCGATACTAATTAATCATATTCGGTACCATACCGCCTCTGAAAAGTACCGGTCCACCACACCCTAAGATTTTTTGTTAAAATAAAGTCAATAATGCAATTTTTTGTGGTTCCCTTTATTTAGAAAAGTAATATTGGTGTCAGGACAACACTAGTCACTAAAATATCATGCAAAAGTGCAGATTCCAACCATTGAAATACTTTGTATAGTTCAAGACTTACGGTCATTTGAACACATCACTGCACATCATAATGGCAGCTACACTTTCCATCTTAAAGATATAAAAAAATTATTTGGGAATGTCCGGCAGGCCAGATTGAAAAACTTAACGGGCCGCATGTGGCCCCCGGGCCTTAATTTGCCCAGGTCTGCCCTAAAGGGACATGGAGGGAAAAAAATGTTTTGCGAGATATCTCGCAATACATTTTTGGCGAGATATCTCGTAATACATTTTTAGCGAGATATCTCGCAATACATTTTTTGCGAGATATCTCGCAATACATTTTTTTGCGAGATATCTCGCAAAAGGTTTTTTCCTATGTCAGTGAACCGGAAGTAAAACAGCGATGGTGAACCGGAAGTGAAACAGACACATCGATGGAGACGCCTACCCATCATCCGTGGGAGAAGTTTATTGATTTCTATTCTAGTATAGGCCTAACATATAAAGACATCAAATCGTATTATGGTCCCACATCAGAGCACAGATGATGGGTAGGCTCCGCATGCTCCCGCTCCTCCATCGCTGTGTCTGTTTCACTCATACTTGCCAACCTTGAGACCTCCAATATCGGGAGGTGGGGGGGGGGGGGGGGCGTGGTTCGGGCAAGGGGCGTGGTTAAGAGGAGAGTATATTTACAGCTAGAATTCACCAACTCAAGTATTTCATATATATATATATATATAAATACTTGACTTTCAGTGAATTCTAGCTATATATATATATACATATATATGTGACGGTCCACAACTGTATGTGGCAAAATGCAGCTCCACACTGCTGTCGCTTCAACATATCACTGGCACCAGGTGGATTATGAATTTATTTTATTACAGTGTCCTGCAAAACAGTGCAAATTGTGAGACTGTGAGTCCACTTGGGTCACGGGATTATCAATTGGAAGGCGTCACAGTTCTGAGCACTTCCCGCAGGTAAAGTACATACCACTTCTCGCCAGCAACAGGCGCTGTTGCAACACTTCATTCATAATTTAATCAAGCATAATAAACGTCTGTTTCTACACCGTTACATACATATATATATATTGATTTTATTATATAAATAAAAGAAATACTTGAATTTTAGTGTTCATTTATTTACACATATACACACACACACAGAACACTCATCTACTCATTGTTGTACTTGAAAGTACAATGCTTTGTTAAGGGTTGAATTGTCCACCCTCTTTCTATTCTCTGTCCCTATTTTTCTAACCATGCTGAACACCCTCTCTGATGATGCATTGCTGTGTGGCACGCACAAAAGTGCTTTCATCAAATGCACGAGAGTGTGGAATCTTCCATCTCTCCCTAGCATGGCCCAAAATCGGTAAATCCTTGCTTCCTGGGGAAGATCTTCCCTGGCAAGCAATTGGTACTCCAGTACTTGTACCCGGAGGCTGGTCAGGTCCAATCGCAGCTGCGGCAGACTTTTTTGGGGGGGGCTTGACCTCCAGCTCCGGCTGAATACCGGGAGTTTGTCGGGAGAAAATCTCTGTCGGGAGGTTGTCGGGAGAGGCGCTGAATATCGGGATTCTCCCGCTAAAAACGGGAGGGTTGGCAAGTATGGTTTCACTTCCGGTTCACTGACATAGGAAAAAAACCTATTCCAAGATCTCGCAACACTTTTGATTGGATTCCAAAGACATGCACCTGGGGATAGGTTGATTGGCAACACTAAATTGGCCCTAGTGTGTGAATGTGAGTGTCAATGTTGTCTGTCTATCTGTGTTGGCCCTGCGATGAGATGGCGACTTGTCCAGGGTGTACCCCGCCTTCCGTCCGAATGCAGCTGAGATAGGCTCCAGCACCCCCCGTGACCCCGAAAGGGACAAGCGGTAGGAAATGGATGGATGGACGTTGATTGGACCTGGGACAATTAGCTGTGACGTCATGCGCACGAGTGCGAACACATTAAACTATTTTAATAAGTAAATGTTCACTCTTGTCGTATTATTGTCATCCCGCATGTCCACGTTAACGGTTTTTATTTATTTATTTGTAGGTAATTATACAATAAATCCACTGCGGTCATAGGAGTCCGGCTGTGGGTCACTGAATGACAACTCCTCTCACTACCATGCTAATGCTAACATGCAACGTTCTACAAGCAGACAAAAGACAGGTGCGGTCGAGCGGATTACTTACCTGGAGTGTGGAATTCGCACCTCTGAGACAAACTCTCAGCATGGTCCTCGATCCCTGTAGTCCTTAAAGACAACTGAATTAAGATGGCTAGTCAATTCAGTGGCAGTTACTCTTCTTCGACTTTAGCCTGCTGGGCTGACGTCTTCTTCGTCAACATGTCACCATTGAACAAACATTTAAATCTAGCGCCACCATGCGTGTGGATGAATACATGGCACACACTAAATATAGTTGAGTTGAGTTTGTGTTTATTTCGAACATGCATGCATACAACATGATACATCACAATTTCCAGTTTCTCTACTCCAGTGTTTTTCAACCTTTTCTGAGCCAAGGCACATTTTTTTCATTGAAAAAGTCCAGAGGCTCACCACCAGCAGAAAACATTAAAAAATAGAACTCAGCAGCCGATATTGACCGTAAAAAGTCATTATCGCAATTGTTGGATATGAATTCAAACCATAACCAACCATGCATCACTATATCTCTTGTCTCAAAGTAGGTGTACTGTCACAACCTGTCACATCACGCCCTGACTTACTTTGAGTGTTTTGCTGTTTTCCTGTGCGTGTTTTAGTTCTTGTCTTGCGCTCCTATTTTATTGTTGATTGTCATGTCATGTACGGATGTACTTTGTGGACGCCGTCTGCTCCACACGCTGTAAGTCTTTGCTGTCGTCCAGCATTCTGTTTTTGTTTACTTTGCAGCCAGTTCAGTTTTAGCTTCGTTTTGCATAGCCTTCCTTAAGCTTCAAGGCCTTTTCTTAGCGGCACTTGCCTTTTGTTTATTTTTGGCTTAAGCGTTAGATACCTTTTTACCTGCAAACCATCGTCATCGTTCCCAACATCTACAAAGCAATGAGCTACCTGCTGCCCTCTACTGATATGGAAGGGTATTACACGGTTACTCTGCCGAGCTATAGCCAGCACAGACACTCAACAACGGCACATTTGCAGATTATAATTACTGGTTTCCAAAAAATATGTTTAACCCAATTAGGTGAAATTACATAATCTCTCACAGTACACTAGTGTGCCGTGGCACAGGGGTTGAAAAACACTGCTCTATTCAACATGTTCGAAAAGGAGTAGGAAGAAGCAGATGCTTATTCAATCCTACCCCTTTTCCTTTACATAACAGTATGCTAAAACTGTTGTTAACTTCCTGTTCTCAATTTATTCACAATATACTCCATAAGTAATAACATTAAAAATAAATAATAATTAGTGAAGTGAGGTATATTTCATATGGTGATATAAATAAGATTATCTAGAAAATGAATGGATGGATGAAATAAATTCAGAATGTTTATCATGGTTCTTCTTCTTTGTAAACACTTTAAGTTTGAAGAGTTTCTCAAAGTGGATTATATTAGTTTTCTTCAGTTCTTAATTTGTAACATGAAGACATGCATATTTAAATCTTACAAAGTGATTTTTGGGTCAAACTGATGAATATGTACCAAATGCAGTAATCAAAAAAAATAAATATTGGTTGAACAAAAGACAGATATATAAATACTTTATTAATCCACAATAGGGGAAATTCAGATGTCTAGTAGCATAAAAGCATATCCATTTATTCCAACAACAATAATAAATACTTACTTCTCGAAGATACGGACGACAGTAATGAAACGCACATGCATAGTTCAAACAGATCTTTTGTACAGTCTTATGGCCGAAGGAACAAAATATCTCTTTTAAACCGTTCTGTTCTGCAATGTAATGAGAGGAGCCTGTTGCTACGGTTACTCCTCTCAGCAGCCATAGTGCCACGCAAAGGATGTCTGGGGATGCCCTGCATGAGAGCCCTCATCCTTCTCTCAAGCACAGATCCCAGAGTCCACATTTTCTCCATCACCGAAACACATTTCCTGAACAGTCTCTCCAACCGGTTACTGTCTCTCGAGATCATGCTACCACCCCAAAACACAACACCAAAAAAAATGGCACTAGCTACATCAGACTGACAAAATGTGTAACATCAGACTGCTCACATCAAAAGACCTCAGCCTCCTCTGCCCTTTCTTATACAAATAATTTGCCTGTTGACCAGTCCAGTTTGTGGTCCAGGTGGACTCCATCCTTCCTTCCATCCATCTTCTTCCGCTTATCCGAGGTCGGGTTGCGGGGGCAGCAGCCTAAGCAGGGAAGCCCAGACTTCCCTCTCCCCAGGCACTTCGTCCAGCTCCTCCCGGGGGATCCCGAGGCGTTCCCAGGCCAGCCGGGAGAGATAGTCTTCCCAACGTGTCCTGGGTCTTCCCCATGGCCTCCTACCGGTCGGACGTGCCCGAAACACCTCCCTAGGGAGCAGTGGCGTGCAGTCACTAGAGGCAGGGGAGGCACGGCATCACCTGCCATCATGGAAAGGAAAAAAAAGTAAAAAGAAAAAAAAAATAATTAAAATGTTATATGTATCCAGTGAATATACTAAAGTTATTTTCCATATAACTTCACCAGTTTTAGATTATTTTTATTTTTACATTTGCCGTTCAAATACTGAGAAGAGACGGTGCGGTGATCAGCAGCCAGTTAATAATGTACAGTGTATTTTGTCAACAACTGTATATGTGTAACGTATTTCTTGTGCTGAGCGATCATAAATCTGCTGCAAAGACGCACTGTGAGAGGCTCGTCTCATAACCCCGCCTCCTGGTGCCAAGCACCTCCGCCGCAGAATGCACCGCCCGACGGGAGCGCCGCGGCCACACCAACCAAAGCCCACACCCAAACCCTCCACGTGCAAGACCGAATCCACCCAAAAAAAGCCACTTAACAAGAAGCCAAAAAGTGCAAAAACAACAATGCTTGCGCTGGAGGAGCCGCGAACGACCGCAGGGACACAACATTAGGTACACCTGCAGACTGCAGCACGGATTTCATATTTCATTCATTCACAACTCTTCCAACACGAACACCACTGTTCCCGCACTTATAAGTAAAGGTAAGACCATAATAACGTTTTTTTTAATTAAATGTGCTTTTTTGTGTGCTACAGTTTGTAAGTGTAAAGTTAAAGTTAAGTTAAAGTACCAATGATTGTCACACACACACTAGGTGTGGTGAAATTTGTCCTCTGCATTTCACCCATCCCCTTGTTCACCCCCTGGGAGGTGAGGGGAGCAGTGGGCAGCAGCGGCGCCGCGCCCGGGAATAATTTTGGTGATTTAACCCCCAATTCCAACCCTTGATGCTGAGTGCCAAGCAGGGAAGAATGCTGGTAGGAGCTTTTAAACATAGCCCGTTAACTGCTGCCAATCACATGGTGAATAAGATACTATTTAGGGTTCATATGTTTGTAAATCTGACTGTGATGATGCAGTGCCTCACCAGACATTAACCTCACCGCACGCCACTGCTAGGGAGGTGTTTGGGTGGCATCCTGACCAGATGCCCGAACCACCTCATCTGGCTCCTCTCGATGTGGAGGGGCAGCGGCTTTACTTTGAGCTCCTCCCGGATGACTGAGCTTCTCACCCTATCTCTAAGAGAGAGCCCCGTCACCCGGCGGAGGAAACTCATTTCGGCCGCTTGTACCCGTGATCGTGATTTGGTCATGACCCAAAGCTCATGACCATAGGTGAGGATGGGAACGTAGATCGACCGGTAAATCGAGAGCTTTGCCTTCCGGCTCAGCTCGTTCTTCACCACAACGGATCGATACAGCGTCCGCATTACTGAAGACGCCGCACCGCGCCTGTCGATCTCACGATCCACTCTTCCCTCACTCGTGAACAAGACTTCGAGGTATTTGAACTCCTCCACTTGGAGTAGGGTCTCCTCCGCAACCTGGAAATGGCACTCCACCCTTTTCCGGGCAAGAACCATGGACTCGGACTTGGAGGTGCTGATTCTCATCCCAGTCGCTTCACACTCAGCTGCGAACCGATCCAGTGAGAGCTGAAGATCCTGGCCAGATGAAGCCTTCAGGACCACATCATCTGCAAAAAGCAGAGACCTAATCCTGCAGCCACCAAACCAGATCCCCTCAACGCCCTGACTGCGCCTAGAAATTCTGTCCATAAAGGTAATGAACAGAATCGGTGACAAAGGGCAGCCTTGGCGCAGTCCAACCCTCACTGGAAACGGGTCCGACTTACTGCCGGCAATGCGGACCAAGCTCTGACACTGATTATACAGAGAGCGGACCGCCACAATAAGACAGTCCGTTACCCCATACTCTCTGAGCACTCCCCACAGGACTTCCCGGTTGAATGCCTTCTCAAAGTCCACAAAACACATGTAGACTGGTTTGGCAAACTCCCATGCACCCTCAACGACCCTGCCGAGAGTATAGAGCTGGTCCACAGTTCCACGACCAGGACGAAAACCACACTGTTCCTCCTGAATCCGAGGTTCGACTATCCGGCGTAGCCTTCTCTCCAGTACACCTAAATAGACCTTACCGGGAAGGCTGAGGAGTGTGATCCCACGATAGTTGGAACACACCCTCCGGTTCCCCTTCTTAAAGAAAGGAACCACCACCCCGGTCTGCCAATACAGAGGTACCGCCCCCGAGGTTCACTCGATGTTGCAGAGTCTTGTCAACCAAGACAGCCCCACAACATCCAGAGCCTTAAGGAACTCCGGCCGGATCTCATCCACCGCCGGGGCATTGCCACAGAGGAGCTTTTTAACTACCTCGGCTACCTCAGGTGGACTCCCAGGTACTTGAAAGACTGGACCACTTCAATGTCCTGTCCATTTATCTAGACCAGGGGTCGGCAACCCAAAATGTTGAAAGAGCCATATTGGACAAAAAAAAAAAAAAAAAAAAAAAAAAAAAAATCTGTCTGGAGCCGCAAAAATTTAAAAGCCTTATATAAGTGTTCAAATTAAGGCAACACATGATGTAAGTGTCTATATTAGTTATACTAGCCTGCTATCAAAGGCTGACGCAAATCTTTGTTGACAGAAATGTTGTATTTTAATTTTTATTCTACACATTTTTGCGACATTGGGAATCATTAGTAAAATGGAGGCTTCTCACAGAATGAGATAACTTCTGACTCAGAAGAGTCAAAGGTATAGATGTGTGTGTCCAAGTTTAAGGAAACGGCAGGTTCTCTTCTAATAGATTTATTACAATCGTTGCAAGCTGGGTAACGTTTGCTGGGGTCTGGAACAACATGGCACAAAAATAACAGAAATGCAGCCAATAGTACATACAGATAATGTGTCATGAGACATGCCAATATAAATTAAATACACAGGACAGGAAGTAAAAGAAATTAAATGAGCTCAAATTTACTTACAAACGAAGCATAATGATGCAATATGTACATACAGCTAGCTTAAATAGCATGTTGGCATCGATTAGCTTACAGTCACGGATTGACCTAATAAGCCTGATAAGCTCTCCAGCAAATCAAAAAAATCAACAAAGCTCACCTTTGTGCATTCACGCACAGCATACAATGTTTGGTAGACAAAATGAGACAAAGGAGTGGCATAAAACCTGTCTTTCTGTGGCAGCATCGGAGAAAGTTGTACATGTAAACAAACTACGATGAGTTCAAGGATCGCTGAAATTAGCAGGACAAAATGGTGCTTGCCAAATACTCTCATCAGTGAAGCATGTATAACATAAACAGTGGGATTTCTAACAATTAAGAAGGTTTGTGTCATGTTTGTTCTCCTACAGAAAATATATAAACACAAAAAAATATTTTTTTCTCCATCTTTTTCCATTTTCACACATCTCTGAGAGCGGTCCAGGGAGCCACTCGGTTGGTGTTAAATGCGGCTCTAGAGCCGCGGGTTGCTGCCCCCCGATCTAGACCAACTGATGGGAGGAACTCCTTCGACAGTCAATGCTCATCTCCTTGGTCTTTGAGGCGTTAAAGGATTAGACAATTTCTCTTGCTCCAGTCTGAGAAAGCAGCAATCAGGACATTGTAGTCGGTTTCATCCCCTCCCCTCACATAAGCCACAAGGGCGGTATCATCAAAATACTTTGCTATGTGGCATGCAGCAAATTTGTGTGCAAAGTCTGCGGTATAAATTGTGAATAGGAAGGGGGCCAGAACGGTACTCTGTGGTGCCCCCATATTGCTTACCAGTTTCTGAAACGCTCCTCCCTAGCCTGACACACTGTGACCGTCCCGTTGGGTAGTTATAGATCCAGTTGGTAAAAATATTATCAACTCCGATCCTCACAAGTTTCTCCCTTAGTAAGAGAGGCTTGATGGTGTTAAACGCACTGGTGAAATCAGAGAACATCAGCCTCACATAACTTCCAGTTCCCTCTAGGAAGGACATGGACCGATACAGCTTGTAGAGGACGGTGTCGTCCACTCCCATGTCCTCCTGGTAGGCAAACTGTAGGGGGTCAAGAGCCTGCTATACCTGTGGTTTGAGCAGACGGAGTACTAGCCTCTCAAAGGTCTTCATAATGACAGATGTTAGTGCTACTGGTCTGCAGTCCTTGCATCCTACCAGCCTCACTCGGCAGGACGTTTTCCAGTCAGCAGGGACGCATCCAGTTTGAAGACTTTTGTTGAAGATGATATGTGGAGGCACAGCTAACTCCGATGCACATTCCTTAAGCAGCCTTGGTGTTACTCCATCAGGACCAGCAGACTTCCTCCCCTGGAGCTTTCTTAGCTCCTCACAGACCTCCTCCACAGTGAAAGCTTTCACAGCAGCAGCAGGGATGGTGTACCCGCTGGGTGACACAGTCCAGGTCACAGTAGTAGCAGAGTGGACAGGGTAGGAGTCAAACCTTTTGTAAAAGCGGTTAAACTATTCTGCATTACCGGCCACCTTACCGCCCTTCTCTTTGTAGCCAGTAATGGTCCTCATGGCTTAGTCTCCACACTTCACGTGTGTTGTTATTCTGCAGTTTCTCCCCCAGTTGCACCTTGTACACTCTCCTTGCCTGTCTCAATGTCCTTTTCAAGTTACGTTGGACAGTAGAAAAATTACTTTGGCATCACCATGCGCATGGAGAAATACATTATGAACTTGCTAGTTGTCTTCAAAGTTTGATGTCTAACGTGAAGGACCTGTTTTGTATTACAATAAAGAATACTATTTTGACAAATGCTGTAACTGGTTTGTTTTAAAAGCAGGACATGTCGAAATAAACATTTAGCATTTACCTGTGATGCTTGCTTTGCTCTATTTGGTCAAGTTGGTACAAAGGAGTGCATGTTTGGGGGCCCCTAAAAACACTGATTTCCTGTAGCACTACTCGCATGTAAAACCATTTCAACAATACAAGGACATATACTTACTTATACATAATTATTTTTTTATTTCAACATATTCATTATGAAGCAAAACAATACACTTCTATTTAAAAAAAAAAAAACACAAGTGTAAAAAAAAGCCCAATGCAACTCAGCTTTTGAAATTCTACACGGCAATGATATCTTACAATGCAGTCTTAAAAAGAAAATGATTTGTCTTAAATGCGCCCAAATCTGCAACTGAATGTGATTTAAATGCTTCGATGAACAAACCCAATTATGATGATATAATATTGTAAAGAAACAATCCCTGAGAATGTAATTTGTTTAAAGAACTAATGTGTAAAAGTTGTACGGTTGGGAGTAGTGAAGTAAAAACACTTTTGAAGAGACAGAACTAAACACTAATGTGTAAAATTTGTACTATTGGGAGTAGTGAAGTAAAAGCGTTGTTTAATAGACGCGTGCTATGCGGTGTTGAGGTCCACAGTTGTTTCCATCTTCTGCACTTTGACAGGAGTTCCAGAGCAGTCTTCATCCTGAAGCAGAAGAGAAACTAATAATTTCTCAAAAATATATACTGCTTGAATTGTTGCAGTCAAAATGTGAATACTTATGCAAAACCAATAAAAGACCAATGAAAAATCATGCAGTAATTTTTGTTAATCATGAGTAATTTCATAACTAAAGCAGGCATGTGATTTGAACTGATAGACTGAAAATAAGCCAGAGGTCTGGGGGCCGCAGGTGGGGGGACAAGGGAGGCAACCCCCCGAAGCTCCTGGTTTTTCAGCAATTGATCATGCAAAAATTAACAAAAAAAGCACAATTCAAAGATGTTTTAGTGTTTAAAGTATTGAAAAATGATCAACAGAGTTTACATAAATACATATCCCATCCATTCATCCATCCATTTTCTACCGCTTGTCCATTTTTGGGGTCGCTGGAGCCTATCTCAGCTGCATTCGGGCGGAAGGCGGGGTACACCCTGGACAAGTCGCCACCTCATCACAGGGCCATATCCCATCCATCCAAATGAATCACAATGTCTGTTTCAGTCACTGTTATTTAGTCAATACAGTAATTACAACTTGTGTTCACAACCACATGGGTTGGCCTACTTTATACAGTATTTACTACCTTACTAGTGTTCACTTCCCAGCTGCAGATGGTTCATCTAGTTATTTACATTATTTACACATTACTTTGGCATTTTTGCTTTATTGGCTCCAACGAGCATTCCTGGCAAATGTTTGAGCAGCTTGCATTTTCCTTTTTGTTGCTGCTTCAGTGGCTTCTGCCCTGGATTTTATAGCCAATTTCTGTCTATTCGACTCCCTCTCCACTTCTAACTGCTCCAGATAAAAAAATTATAAAAAGTACAAACAATGTTTATTCTATTAGCTAAATTCCTTTATCTGAATAGCCATTTGTGATTTATAGCATGAAATAAATATCTTGCAGTCACGTTGTTTGTTTAAAAAATGATTAAACTATTCAATGTCAAAATATAAACAGTAGAAATAATTAACAAAATCTATGCTACTGTCTTGTTCTAAAACGCCAATGAAAATTAAATGTAGCATTTAGACAGGCTATACTGTAGCAAAAGTCATCATAAGCCTGCCAAAATCATGTGTGTTCTTAAATGTGTATTCCAATTTGGGCTATGATAAACAACTAAAATTAATGTGTTGGGAATTGTTTTATCCAGACGCATAAATTTATCCAAATGTGGCCAAGTAGACGCATTGTGGGATTCCTGGACGTCGTCTACATCGCTAAAAGAAAAATCTAAGGAAGAGAATCCCCCCCTGCCATCTTCCATAATTTTAAAAAAATATATAAATCGCCCGCTTGAATATTCCCTCTTCTCTTCTCAGACTCTCTCGTCGTCATTTGGGATGTGCGCGTCTGTTGTGATTTCCCTTTCTGGTTCGACGCCCTATCTTGCCTGTGATTGACCGGTCCGTAATGTTTTGCACTAATCTTAACCAATGGTGACTCATCATAGTAAACCAACCATCCAAACATGGATTTCCTTATATGTAAACCAACCAATCATCATTGATGTTTCCCGTATATTTTGCCCCCTGCCCGTGGAGTTGCTTCGCTACGTAGCTTCGATTTTTAAGTTAATCATTTTTATAGGAAAACCGTAGTTTTTACCACTGGATTATCAAAAACCGTAGTTGTTGGCAGGTATGGCAAAGAGACAGATCAAGATTTTAACACACGTAGGTCAAAAAAATAATAAAATATTTTTTTTTTACAGAGATAAAGAAAAGACAGATTTCCGACTCCAGACGGAAAAATCACACGCCTGATACTTGTTTGTATTAAATCAAGTCATGTAGGGTTTGCAAGTTTTCCTTAAACGATTTTTCAGGACTTATGTAGGCTTGTGCAGCCCTTTGAGACACTTGTGATTTAGGGCTATATGAATAAACATTGATTGATTGATTGATTATATAGTGTCAGAGACGAGTTATCACGCCATAAGCTAACGCATGTACAGTTAGCCAGATTGTTTGTTTATTACTTAGATATGGCTAGAATTGATTACAAACTGGAGTCATTTCCAGCTCACTGGTTCAAATGGAGCTTGAGACTAGAGAAAAAAGCACTATATAAATATAATTCACTTCACTAACTCACTAATCTAGCTTTTTTGTGTACTGGAGCCACCTTGTGATGTTTTCATGCCACTTTCAATGCAGTTACTTCCACCTTCATGTCATGTGTCTGGATTGGTCAAAGTTTAGCTGTCTTCATGTGCCCTTGCCTGACAACTGCCAACCTGCAAATACTTGCTACAAGACTTGTACATCTCCTGACACCTCCCTGAACTGAAGGTCCTTCCAGCCACTCACTTCTTACTTTGTGACGTCTTCCTGACACTGACACTGTCTCTCACTTCTGTAATAAGAAGACAACGCTCACTTTTGTTGTTCAACCAACCTATCAAGCCCCTTTGGATATGATTAAAAGTTACAGAATAAAGTTCAATTAACAGCTGAAATTTTCACTTAGCCACATTCATTCATGCCAATAAAAAAAATTAAACTTAAATAAAAAAATTTAAAAAAGAAAAGAAAGAAAGATGTCTTCATTTTTCACAATAATTATATTGAATAAAAATTGCTTGTCAGCCCGAGGAATTAGTCTAGCGTTCAGGATTGTCATCTCATACACACATGCACGTGGGAAGCGAATGCAGACAGAAAAACAGTCCAAGGGAAGTAACTAACAATTTGCAGTCATGTTGTTGTTATGATACAATAAACATTTAATGATAGGCAACGCTAGCTAATGATAGCGATTTGGATAGCTAACAACAGAACACACAGCTAATGCGTGCTACGTAGAAGCGCAATTACATTATTGTTAATAGTTATTGCTGGGTTGCATATGACGTCACTTGAGCGTTGCATTAAAACAAGTGAGTGAGTGTAGTTTGAGCAAAAAATGCTGTACTGCTGTTCTGTTCTTGGATGGTCCAATCGTTCAAATAGACAAACAGGGAAGAGCTTTCATAGCGTCCCAAAAGAAGTGGTTCATAAAGGTAATAAAGTCAGGGAAAAACGAAAGTGTGTTTTCAAGGAAATGGCTCTTAAAAATATAATTTTCATCATGTCGTGGAATACAAACGGACCATGCTTGTGTCTGCAGAGATTACTTTGTAAAATGTTTGTTAGAACATTCGATTTGTTTGACATACTTTTCCATGATGGAATCGAGTTTATTCTCCACTATATAGTTATCGTATTTTCCGCACCTAAAAACCTCCAATTTTCTCAAAAGCTGACAGTGTGCCTTATAATCCGGTGCACCTTATATATGGACCAATATTGAGCCACAACAAACCTAAACTTCATTTTCATAAAGTTTAGGTCTCGCAACTACGGTAAGCAGCCGCCGACTTCATTTTCCCCCGTAGAAGAAGAAGCACTTCTAACCCAAAAGTGGCTCCTATTAAGAGACACGCTTACGTCGCAGAGTTTAAACTTAAGACGATCAGTCAAGCAGTAGAACACGGGAATAGAGCAGCAGCGAGAGAATTTAACATAAACGAATCAATGGTGCTTAATTCGGACACTGAAGAAGAAGAATTTGAGGGTTTCGTGGATGAGGAATAACTTCATAAAGTAAACTTTACATGTTTTTTTTGTGTGTTGTGTTGTGTGACATTAACGTTTGAGCAACGTTGAGTTATGGATATTGTTATTGCTCTGCACTATTTCGAGTGTTACTATATTGTGATTGCACTAACGTTTGATTTACCGTAACAGTATTACTGTTTTTAACGTGTTTATTGAATCAGGGAAAAGTTCCCCTCCACTATGTGATATAAATGTTGCACTACATGTTATACCTTGCTGTTGTTAAAAGATAAACAAAACACCACGTCACTGACTTTACCTCGGGGAAAATAATAAAACAGCTGTTTATTCATTTTGGGAGTGAACAGAGTTGTCAGAACGCTGGTTTGTAATCTACTAATAAAGTTTGACTGACCTATCTGACTGTTTTGTTGACGTTCCCTTTAACGCAGCTCCATCTAATGGATGCATAGGTGCGCCTTATATATGAACAAAGTTTTGAAATATGCCATTCATTGAAGGTGCGCCTTATAGTCCGGTGCACCTTATAGTGCGGAAAATACGGTAAGTGTTTCATAGCAGAACTCAGGGTAAAGAAAGGACAAGAGATCTCAATAGTTTTTGTTCTTTTGTGGTTGCCATTTGTAAATATAGCTACAAAGACCTGCTTGTGCAAATAAACCAACATCATGTTAAGTCCTTGTAAAAAAACATTGTGATTGTTGGTCAATCCGCCATATTTTCATTGTCCATTTTCATAACAGAAAGTTTTGTTGCGCAGGAAAGTCAAGTGCTTTATTCTACACGGATGACCACATTAAAGCGTCTTTGGTGCTATTCGTTAGCATCAAGAAAATATCCTTAATAGTACTAATAAACGAGATGAATAAATCTCTCATAGGCTGAACACCATGTACTGAATCTTGATAATGCTAGCACTGAACAACAGGGAAATTTTTAGCTAAATAATGAGACAAAAGAAGGTATGTGGGCTTGTATTAAGCCTCAGGGAGTTGAACGCCCCTGCCTTACATAGTTCCGGGTCACCCTTGGGCAAGGTGTAGCACCCGAATGCCCCCCCCATCAGGGTTACGATACCCCCCATGAACTACACTAAAAGAGGATGCGTTACCCGGCCCGGAGGAAGCCCGGGGCCCTCCTCCGGAGCTAGGCCCGGAGGTAGGGCTCGTCAGCGAGCGCCTGGTGGCCGGGCTTGCCACGGAGCCCGGCCGGGCACAGCCCGAAGAAGCTACGTGGACACACCATCTTCTCTGCCACGTGGGCCCACCACCCGCGGTCGGAACCAGTGGGGTCGGGTGCGCTGCCAAGTGGATGGCGGTGAAAGTGGAGGCTCCGGACGGACCAATTCGGGGCAGCAGAGGCTGACTTTTGGGACGTGGAACGTCTCTACGCTGGTGGGGAAGGAGCCTGAGCTGGTGCGAGAGGTGGAGCGCTACCGGTTGGATCTGGTGGGGCTTACCTCTACGCATAGCAAGGGCTCTGAAACCACACTCCTGGACAAGGGATGGACCTTGTTCACTTCTGGAGTTGCTCAGGGTGTGAGGGCACAGGCGGGGGTGGGGATACTCACGAGTCCCCGGCTGAGTGCCTGTACGTTGGAGTTCACCCCAGTGGACAAGAGGGTCGCCTCCCTTCGCCTTAGGGTTGGAGGGGGGAAAACTCTGACTGTTGTTTGTGCATACGCACCAAACAGGAGTTCAGAGTATTCAGCCTTCTTGGATACCTTGCATGGGGTCCTGTATGGGGCGCCGGCAGGGGATTCCATAGTCTTGCTGGGGGACTTCAACGCGCACGTGGGCAATGACAGTGATACTTGGACTGGCGTGATTGGGAGGAACGGTCTCCCTGATCTGAACCTGAGTGGTGGATTGTTATTGGACTTCTGTGCTAGTCACGGACTTGCGATAACAAACACCATGTTCAAGCATAAGGATGCTCATAGGTGTACCTGGTACCAGAGCACCCTAGGCCAAAGATCAATGATCGATTTTGTAATCGTATCAGCTGATATGAGGCCGTATGTTTTGGACACTCGGGTGAAGAGAGGGGCTGAACTGTCAACTGATCACCATCTGGTGGTGAGTTGGGTTAGATGGCGGGGGAGACCTCTGGACAGACCTGGCAAATCCAAGCGTGTAGTGCGGGTGAACTGGGAACGTTTGGAGGAGTCCTCTGTCCGGAAGGACTTCAACTCCCACCTCCGGCGGGACTTCTCTGCCATCCCTGTGGAGGTTGGGGACATTGAACGGGAATGGGCAATGTTCAAAGCCTCTATTGCTAAAGCTGCAGATGCGAGCTGTGGCCAGAAGGTCTTAGGTGCCTCAAGGGGCGGTAACCCTCGAACACCCTGGTGGACAGTGGTGGTCAGGGAAGCCGTCCGACTGAAGAAGGAGTCCTACCGGGGTATGTTATCCCAGGGGACTCCGGAGGCAGTTGCAAGGTACCGACGGGCCCGAAGGGCAGCGGCCGTGGCTGTGGACGAGGCTAAGCAGAGGGTGTGGGAGCAGTTCGGGGAATCCATGGAGAAGGACTATCGAGCGGCACCAAAGCTGTTCTGGAAGACCATACGGCACCTCAGGAGGGGGAAGCAGGGAACCATCCAAGCTGTGTACGGCAAGGATGGGACTTTGCTGACTTCAAGTGAGGAAGTCGTGGGGCGTTGGAAAGAGCACTTGGAGGAACTCCTGAACCCAAATACATCAGACACACCCTCCCTGATAGGAGCAGGGCCTGAGGATGATGGGGGATCGACGTCGATCTCTCGGAGTGAAGTCACTGAGGTAGTTAGACAACTCCACAGTGGCAAAGCTCCGGGGGTTGACGAGATCCGTCCAGAAATGCTGAAGGCTCTGGGTGTTGATGGGCTGTCTTGGTTGATACGCCTTTTCAACATTGCGTGGAAGTCTGGGACAGTGCCGAGGGAGTGGCAGACTGGGGTGGTGGTTCCCCTTTTCAAAAAGGGGGACCAGAGGGTGTGTGCTAATTACAGGGGTATCACACTACTCAGCCTCCCTGGGAAAGTTTACGCCAAGGTACTGGAAAGGAGGGTCCGGCCGATAGTCGAACCTCAGATTCAAGAGGAGCAATGTGGATTCCGTCCTGGTCGTGGAACAACTGACCAACTCTTTACGCTTGCGGGAATCCTGGAGAGGGCCTGGGAGTATGCCTATCCAGTCTACATGTGTTTTGTGGATTTGGAGAAGGCATATGACCGCGTCCCTCGGGAGATCTTGTGGGAGGTGCTGAGGGAGTACGGAGTGAGGGGAACCCTGTTGAGGGCCATCCAATCTCTGTACAACCAAAGCGAGAGTTGTGTCCGGGTGCTTGGATGTAAGTCGGATCCGTTTCCAGTGGGGGTTGGTCTCCGCCAGGGCTGCGCTCTGTCACCTATCCTGTTTGTGATTTTCATGGACAGGATTTCTAGGCGGAGTCGTGGCCAAGGCGGAGAGGGTATACGTCTCGGGGGGCTAAAGGTTGCGTCACTGCTGTTTGCAGATGATGTGGTCCTGATGGCACCTTCGGTTCGTGACCTTCAGCTCTCACTGGATCGGTTCGCAGCCGAGTGTTCAGCGGCTGGAATGAGGATCAGCATCTCCAAATCTGAGGCCATGGTTCTCAGCAAGAAACCGATGGTTTGTACAGTCCGGGTAGGGGACAGGACTCTGTCCCAGGTGGAGGAGTTTAAGTATCTCGGGGTCTTGTTCACGAGTGAGGGAAAGATGGAGAAGGAAATCAGCCGGAGAATCGGAGCAGCTGGGGCAGTATTGCAGTCTCTCTGCCGCACTGTTGTGACGAAACGGGAGCTGAGCCAGAAGGCAAAGCTCTCGGTTTACCGAGCTATCTACATTCCTACTCTCACCTATGGTCATGAAGTGTGGGTAATGACCGAAAGAATAAGATCGCGGATACAAGCGGCCGAAATGAGTTTCCTCAGAAGGGTGGTTGGCATCTCCCTTAGAGATAGGGTGAGAAGTGCAGTCACCCGAGAGAGACTCGGAGTAGAGCCGCTGCTCCTTCGCTTGGAAAGGAGCCAGCTTAGGTGGTTCGGGCATCTCGTGCGGATGCCTCACGAGCGTCTCCCTAGGGAGGTCCTCGTTGCACGTCCCACTGGGAGGAGGCCCCGCGGCAGGCCAAGGACCAGATGGGGGGATTACATCTCCTCTCTGGCCTGGGAACGCTTCGGGATTCCCCAGGGGGAAGTCGCAAATGTTGCTCTGGAGAGGGAAGTCTGGGGGTCTTTGCTGGAGCTGCTGTCCCCGCGACCCGATTCCGGATAAGCGGTTGAAGATGGATGGATGGATGAGACAAAATATGAACTTCACACCATAAAAACAACTGCAGACATGAATTGTAGATGGGACTAATATCCGTAGCAGGAAATCAACTGCAAACAAAGTTATGCTTTTTCTCATTAGCGTCACGATCATAGCAGCACGGCACTCGTTATGTCAAACAAATATGGTACGTAGCGATGCACGAATAAGCCCAACATTGTCTTTCACCAATTAATGCTTAATTTGTGGACCCCTCCAGATGTGAAGACATGATGTGGTTTCAATCTTTTATTATTTAATCATTCTAAGTGTCAAAGGAAAGGAGGTTGAGGCGAGCAGTAATGTCTTGGTGATGATGAATGCTTTAAATCTTTCAACAATTATTGTTCTCAAGAGTGTATAAAAACACTGTCATTTTAAATATTTATTAATGTTTGCTTACATATTTGCCTCCAAACTTTTCAAAATAAGCTCAAATCTGCATTGATACAGGTAAATAAACAAACAATTGCCTAATGGGAATGTCCAAATTGGATTGAACAGTGAGTTCTTCTTCTGCTTTTCTGGCAGCCTTCACACTTTTGTGACACCTGGCTGTACTCCATGTAACTAAACAAGCGCTAGTGTATTTTAAGGGCACTGTCTATAAGTGGGCAAAAAAGAGAAATAACTGACAGGGCAGTTTTGCATTAGTTAGAAGGTATAAATGTCGGTTTCGATTATTTTTCAATTTATTGATCAGCTCTACTCTGTTGTGTGTTGAAGTGCTTTCAATGCTAATTAAGTACTATTTTCGACAGTTCTAATTTAATACACAAAATACTCTTTACTGTAAGACAATACAACAAGTATGAAATACTGAGTATTAGCCTAAGGATGACCAGTTAAAGCTTGTTTTGTTGAAAGGATAGATATTTTTGATGACTGGAAACGGGTAGCCTGCTTTGATATTTAATGATAAAGAAACACCCAGTAAATAAATAATGATATTTAAATATCATGAACAAAACACCCAGTAAATATTATTGATGATACTTGAACCCAGTAAAGCTCACCTCTAGTGCCACGTTGTGTGTAGTGAGCGAGCAGGAGCCGTTCCCAGAATCCGACAACACGGGGAAGTCCAGCTCAATGTCCATCACGTCGTCCAGACCCAGCTCTTCACTGCAGGAGCAAAGTACATGAAGAGTATTGTACTGTACAGTACAGACTGTACATCATCATCATCAACATCTTTACTTACATGGCATCAACATGCTCTTGCTGCTCCTCTGCTGGCGGGTCCCAAGCATGAAGTTTTACCCTCCAAAGTTTGATCTGCTGATCCCACGAACGACGACTGTATTTACGAAACTTATTAGGAGTCTTCGGATGAACACCTGCCTGTCGCATGTGTCTGTAAATCACACAACATACTTTAGTTATATTACTTAATACTGGTTACTAATAATATTAGTTTACTACTTAATACTTGCACAATAACACTCACTGCTGATGAGCATTATTACTGGTCAGAGAATTTCCGCAAAGTAGCATTATTATCAATAAATCTAATATTTTCATAGTTTTGAGTCTGAGTTTAAGTTAATTTCGAACATGTATCAAGTTTCAATAAGATATGTCACATATTGTTCACATCTTCATTTCCCTCCCCCCTTACAACATGTAGGAACAGGAAGAAGTGAAACTTATTTATTCCTGCACACTTTCTATTTCACAGCAACTGCTACCACAAATGTTCACATACTGTTCTCAATTTGTACACAATTTCCATCAATGAATTCTAAATACAACAGTTCTCTTCATAAATAGTTAAGTCCGTTATGATTCCCTTAATGAGATGAATGATAACATTTTCAATAAGTTCAATACATTTACAGTATCATAATTCTTCTTCCTTGTACTTTGTGAACACTTGTACTTTGAACAGCCTTTTAAACTGGATCATATTAGTACAGTGTTTGCCTTTTTTGCTTAATTCATTCCATAATTTAATTCCACGTACTGAAAAGCTAAGGGTTTTATGTGTTGTACGTGCATACACATCTTTTAAGTTAGACTTTTCTCTAAGGTTATGTTTCTCCTCTTTTGTTGTGAAGAATTGTTATACATTCTTGGGTAGCAGGTTATTATTTGCTTTGTACTTAATTTTAACTGTTTGCAAATGCACCAAGTCCTTGAATTTTTTATTTAATTAATAAAGAGTTTGTATGTTCTCTATATCCAACATTAGGTATTATTTTAACGCAATTATGGCGCCCCGAGTTACATCAAGTCTGTCGCCTTTTGATATCACTCATGTCAAAGTCTCACCAATATAGCGATGTGTAATTGATGAGGCAAGAGCTTAAGATGAAGTGCATCAAAAAGTTGTTCAACGTGATTGTCGCGGTAAAGATAGCGCTAAGAACAGCTTCTGTGTTATCATTAGCGATGTTCAACATTAACCCGTAAACGAAAGACGCTTGGTTATTATCAATCATCACAATATAATACAAAATAAGACAAATATGCGCCATAACACATACAAAACATTGATACAACTTAATTTATGCCAAAATAATTTAGAATATGCATAGAAAACCAATTTGTTTTTTTTAAATCTTCTATTACGATATATAGCCAGTTATAAGTAGTATATTTGCTGAGTACTGCTTACTATTAGTAGTACTGAACACTGCTTATCATTATGAGTAATATACAACAAGGTACTGCTTAATAAATGTGATATAAATTAGTGGGTATGCCTTATTAATATTGTGTACTACTTTTTGGTTAGGATGTGTATTTGTCCGTACTTGGGAACTTCTTTGATGTATCGGTCATAGGCCAGAGTGTTCTTGCCATAGTTGATTTGTTTCTGTCGTCGTAGCAACACAGACTCATCCATCTCCACTTGATCACCCTCTTTAGAGTCACAGCTGCACAAGAAAAAAACATTTTTAACAAGGTACTGACATCACTCGGCGGTATAGCTCGGTTGGTAGAGTGGCCGTGCCAGCAACTTGAGGGTTCCCGGTTCGATCCCCGCTTCCGCCATCCTAGTCACTTCCGTTGTGTCCTTGGGCAAGACACTTTACCCACCTGCTCCCAGTGATACCCACACTGGTTTAAATGTAACTTAGATATTGGGTTTCACTATGTAAAGCGCTTTGAGTCACTAGAGAAAAAGCGCTATATAAATATAATTCACTTCACTTCACTCACACTTTGCAGCTCTATGAAAGAAAGGCTTATTGGAGACTCATCGCAGGCTGACTGACCAACACACAAAATTTCATAATGGAAAGCAATAGAAGCCCCCTCACAACAATGTCATTCAAATGATTCATTTACTACAATTGTGCAGAAAGTGAATGAGGTTCCTTGCCAAAAAAAGTCCTCTAACTGTCCACTTCTTGTGCTACCTTGCTCACTATCACGCACAGCGAGCAGAGGCGCCAAAGTCGTCTTTGAGTTACAATCGGCCACAAAAAAAAGACTTTAAAAGGAATATTCTAAAAATGGTTATTAAAGGGGACCTATTATGTAAAACCAACTTTTCTTATCTATTGGTACCCTTGTTTGGTATTTGGGATCTGCAGAAGTTATGAAAATGTGAACCCAAACCATCAAAGCATGGCAGAGATATTTTCAAAACAATCTTAACTTTTTTCTTACTTCCACCAAAAAAAACGTTTTGAATTTGCCCCAATTGTGATGCTGGCGATTATCTCCATACATGGTAGAAATGTACCCAAACTGCTTTGCTCAAGTCCACCTTTGCAGTTGATAAGTTTCTTTTTTCTATCCTGTTGTTGTAGAGCAAACTACGTGCACATACATTTTCCGCTGTTGTCATTTGTAATACAAAGTAGCGTATAATTTGAACATATTTCTGTCAGTAGACTCCATATGGAAGCGCTAAAAACTACAACATGTGCATGTACAAGCCAGGCTGCCCCACGACAAAAGGATAGAAAAAAAGAAGGAACTCATTGACTACAGTATCGGCCTACAATGGCGGACTCACGCAAAGATCTTTAAGTACATTTCAAACATACAGTATATGGAGATATCCGCTGACGTCAGGACAGAACAAATTCCAAACGGCTCGTTTGGAGGAAGGTAAGATAGTTTTATAAACATCTCCGCAACGCCTCCAGTTTGATAAAACATTTTCGGGACTTATGCAGATCCCAAATACACAACAAATGCAGGTACCAATAGGTAAGAAAAGTTGGATTTGCATAATAGGTTCCCTTTAATCAAAACAATGTTCTGAATGAAAGTATCCTTACAAGACTTCTCAATGTGCCAGAAGAAAATTGGGTCTTGTCCAAATCTCGATTCTTTTTCATTACGATTCTGATTTGATTCAAAGTTTTCAATAATTAGTTTTCAAAAAGATGTTTCTTAGGCCTACACGTTTATTAGCATACTCACTGCGCGTATACACGTACATGTCAACAGCCAACCTGGAACCGGTTTTATCATTATTTATTCCCTATATATATATATATATATATATAAGATGTCGTAGAAATCGATTTTGACTCGAATCGTCACCCTAAGTAACGGAATGCAAATTGAATGGGGAGTTGTGAGATTCTGTAACATCCTGAATTACTTCTGTGTTCACCTGGTGCTTAATAAATTAAACAACATTAAACATGACATAATATAACAGTAGAGGAATGACTGAGTTCTAATAAATTACTTTATTTTGTCATGTAGGAGAGGTAACACACCTGCCAGAAGAGCCAGAAGATGTTTTTCTCTCTCTCTGAGTGACATCAGCAGCAAGTATCCTCCTCCTGTAACTAAAAAGGTCAATACTAGCTTAGCAACAAATACAAACAATCACATTTGAATGTTCAACACAAGTCTTTTTATTTATTGCTCTTTCTAACATACTTGCTAGCATACAAAAAAAATCAGATTGGAGTATGAAAACATTTAGTCAAGGACAGCCTTGCTTAAAACACAAGGAAATGAAAAAGGCTCTGCCAATGTTCTTGTCTAATAATATAAATACACAACAGAAGTAAAAAACAAAACAGTATAAGATATTAATAATAAGGCATCTGGCAATGTGCAATGTTTGGCCGTATGACAACCGAGAGGATATAAGATAACTAGATAAAAAAAAATATATCCGCTAAAATTTTGACCGATAATGTGTATTAGAATAATATAATGAAAAATAGAGTTGGATCCATCCTTCACAAAGTGTAGCTGGCTCACATTGTTTATCCTACAGAGTTCCTAAGTGAAGGTTACTTTCCAGCCTGTAAGTGCTGTCAGCTGACAGAGTTATGCTATGCTCTCATTAATAACAGCACAAAGAAGAAAGATTCTACGTTCAAAGAAAAAGTAGTTTGGTACCGCTGCATGTCCCTGTGAACATCTCTCCTCATCTCGTCTTCCTCCACCTGACTAGCCCAGTCGGCCGGTCGAGCGCAGCGAGACACAGGAACTCTGCCCTCTGGAGTGGTAAAACTGGACAAGAAAAATAAATCCTTTATTGCAGTGTGATAGAAAAGTACAACAATCAGCTATGAACACGATGGATCTAAAAATACAATAAAACATATACAGAGTAGGGCTGGGCGATATATTGAATATACTCGATATATCGTGAGTTTGTCTCTGTGCAATATAGAAAATGACTATATCGTGAGTATTCGAGTATATGTTCTCACACAGTTGCTTTTAGGTGCGAGCATTACACTACAGGCGTTTCTCAGTCTTTCTTGTCTCTCCTTCTCACAGAGAGATAAAATAAGCGCACCTTCTTACATACGTCACATATTGCCGCGCGTGCAACGTCATACGCTCTCGCGGAACAGAGAGGTAGCGACATTTGAAAAGTCACCCGCTAGAGAATGAAGAGTGCTTGAAACTCCGCATGTCAACATCTCGGCCGGTGCCACACCAACAAAATGCACTGACCCAATTAGGGCTGCAACAACTAATCGATTAAATTGATTAAAAAAATACTTGGCGATTAATTTAGTCATCGATTCGTTGGATCTATGCTATGCGCAGAGGCTACTTTTTTTTTTTTAAAACTTTATTTATAAACTGCAACATTTACAAACAGCTAAAAACAATAATCAAAATAAGTATGGTGACAGTATGCTGTTTTTTTTAAAATAAAATACTGGAAAGGATAGAAATGTAGTTTGCCTTTTTTATCAGATTATTAATCTATTAATCGAGGTAATAATCGACAGATTAATCGATTATCAAATTAGTTGTTAGTTGCAGCCCTAGACCCAATTGAGCCTGACGTCTTCCATTTCCAGATCAACACAGTATGAAAAAAATAGTCAAAAACAGAAGGAGATAACGTCCGCAGTAACCTACCACATAGCGAACGACATACACTATTAGATTTCCTATTATTATTTGACAGTTATTGAAATATATTTGTGTGACATCATGCACAAAAGTGCACTTTATTTGTTTTAAACAATTGTAGCGGCGTTCTGTACAAAAAGTGCACTTTAATTTAGTGTTGTTTTGATATCTCATCTTAGTGACATCATGCACAAAAGTGCACTAATAGCTTGTTTTAAAATGTCTCTGACAATCTTGCACTTTCTGTTTTGAAATTAAATGAATGTTTGTGCCACTGCTTAATAACTGTTTAATAAGTACAGTTTTGGTAAATTGATTTACCGTATTTTTCGGACTACAAGTCAACGTTTTTTTCATAGTTTGGCCGGTGGTGCGACGTATACTCCGGAGCGACTTATGTCTGAAATTATTAACACATTACTGTGAAATATCAAATAATGTTATTTATCTCATTCACGTGAGCGACAAAGAAAATGTCCGCAATCGTCACACACACGTCAGCAATCGTCACTCACACGCCAACCAATAAGAATTCGGCGGGGGCGGGTCATGGCAGAAGTGCATTGTGGGTCATGATATGCTAACTGCTATATGCTATACGCTACTGCCGGAGCTATTAAAATGGATCACATCAACATTGGCGGTAACTTTTAAAAACTGAGAAGGACTGAACTAAAATGGCACCGAAAAATAAATCTTATACTGCAGATTACAAGCTGGACGTAGTGAAATATGCTGCAGAGAACAGCAATCGAGCAGCAGAAAGAAAGGACCCTAGCGGGGCGCATACCAGAGGCGACAACGAGGAAGAATATTTCATCGGATTTAGCGATCGGGAGTGACAGATTGTTTGGTAAACGTATAGCATGTTCTATATGTTATAATTATTTGAATGACTCTTACCATAATATGTTACGTTAACATACCAGCCGGGATGTTAACGTAACGTTCTCAGTTGGTTATTTCTGCGTCATATGGCGTACACTTATTCAGCCTGTTGTTCACTATTCTTTATTTATTTTAAATTGCCTTTCAAATGTCTATTCTTGGTGTTGGATTTTATCAAATAAATTTCCCCCAAAAATGTGACTTATACTCCAGTGCGACGTATATATGTTTTTTTCCTTCTTTATTGTGCATTTTCGGCCGGTGCGACGTATACTCCGGAGCGACTTATAGTCCGAAAAAAAAACGGTAGTTGTGATTACTCTCGGCATGAAAGTTTAAAATAAGCATATATTAATGCAGTATGAACAAAAATGTTTTAATGTAGACACATAGAATCATCATACTGCTGTGATTATATGCATCAAGTGTTAATTCAAAGCTAAGGCACAATATCGTGACATGGCCTAAAAATATCTAGATCAGGGGTCACCAACCTTTTTGAAACCAAAGGCTACTTCTTGGGTACTGATTAATGCGAAGGGCTACCAGTTTGATACACACTTCAATAAATTGCCACAAATAGCCAATTTGCTCAATTTACCTTTAACTCTGTTATTATTAATAATTAATGATATTTACACTTAATTGAACGGTTTAAAAGAGGAGAAAACACGAAAAAAATGACAATTAAATTTTGAAACATAGTTTATCTTCAATTTCGACTCTATAAAATTCAAAATTCAACCGAAAAAAAGAAGACAAAAACTAACTAATTTGAATCTTTTTGAAAAAATTAAAAAAAGAATTTATGGAACATCATTAGTAATTTTTCCTGATTAAGATTAATTTTAGAATTTTGATGACATGTTTTAAATAGGTTAAAATCCAATCTGCACTTTGTTAGAATATATAACAAATTGGACCAAGCTATATTTCTAACAAAGACAAATCATTATTTGTTCTAGATTTTCCAGAACAAAATTTTTAAAAGAAATTAAAAAGACTTTGAAATAAGATTTAAATTTGATTCTACAGATTTTCTAGATTTGCCAGAATATTTTTTTAGAATTATAATCATAATAAGTTTGAAGAAATATTTCACAAATATTCTTTGTCGAAAAAACAGAAGCTAAAATGAAGAATAAAATCAAAATGTATTTATTATTCTTTACAATAAAAAAATTAATTTACTTGAACATTGATTTACAGTGTCAGGAAACAAGGGGAAGGAATTTAAAAGGTAAAAAAGGTATATAAATGATAAATGGGTTATACTTGTATAGCGCTTTTCTACCTTCAAGGTACTCAAAGCGCTTTGACAGTATTTCCACATTTACCCATTCACACACACATTCACACACTGATGGCGGGAGCTGCCATGCAAGGCGCTAACCAGCAGCCATCAGAGGCAAAGGGTGAAGTGTCTTGCCCAAGGACACAACGGACGTGACTAGGAAGGTAGAAGGCGGGAATTGAACCCCAGTAACCAGCAACACTCCGATTGCTGGCACAGCCACTCTACCAACTTCGCCACGCCGTCCCTTTAATGTGTTTAAAAATCCTAAAATCATTTTTAAGGTTGTATTTTTTCTCTAAAATTGTCTTTCTGAAAGTTATAAGAAGCAAAGTAAAAAAATTAATGCATTTATTTAAACAAGTGAAGACCAAGTCTTTAAAATATTTTCTTGGATTTTCAAATTCTATTTGAGTTTTGTCTCTCTTAGAATTAAAAATGTAGAGCAAAGCGAGACTAGCTTGCTAGTAAATAAATACAATTTAAAAAATAGAGGCAGCTCACTGGTAAGTGCTGCTATTTGAGCTATTTTTAGAACAGGCCAGCGGGCTACTCATCTGGTCTTTACGGGCTACCTGGTGCCCGTGGGCACCGCGTTGGTGACCCCTGATCTAGATATTAATAAAAGGCCATATCGTCCAGCCCTAATACGGAGTATAACAGAGTAGAGAGTGAAGTACACACACGTCTTACCTGGCATTTCTGTTGTCAGTATGAGCATCATCCTCTTCACCTTCATCCTTTCTGGACCTCAAGCTACCGTCGACCGCTCTTTTCCTGCAGTTGGACGAGCGCGATGAGCCGAGCGTCCTACACACAAACAGTGGATATTCATCATATAATTCCATGATGATCTAAAAAAATCAATACATCATTCATACCCTAATCTACTTGTCCTCTATGTTTACATTACTAAAAGGTTGTTAACTGCTTATCATCAGTTTATGGAACTAGAAATGTTTATCTAATGTAGACTTTTAACATCACACATAATATTTCATCATTTTGCCTTGATTTGACTTATCTTTATGTGTTTATTTTAAATGCATTACTCTTTTTTCCCCTAAGTTTTTGTTTTCATTGGAACTGTAAAACAAATGAAAAATAGGTTCAAATGACAATAATAAACGATACAGCATTGTGTCTTCACTGACTAACTGAAAACATGTTGATTATTTTACAATTTAGTACAAAACCAAACATTAAAAATAAGAAAATGTTGAGTGGCAAGTTGGCAACGCGACAAAATGTCTTTTGTTAAACCTGCTTTCTCCCGCCATTAGATTCCCACTTCCGGTTGATGGTCCGTCCACAGAATATGTCTTCCAAGCTTTGTTAGCTTCTATTAGCTCAAAAAAGGCTTAAACTGTCGTATTTTATCTCGTTTTTTGGCCATTAGCACAAATATTAGAAGATGTAGGAACACGCTATGATGGCTGCTTGCATGTTTAAAAGATTGTCATGATACTAATTTAGTTAATATCAAATGTCAACAATGACGTTACCTATTTGCTGGTGCGCTCCTGTCAAGTGTTGTGCGTTTGATCCAGTCAGACATGTTGTTGTTAACCGCTCAAATTAAATTGTGTTAATCCAGGACGAACAGACAACAAACACCCGCCAACACGACTTGCGCGGCCAAACTCTCCTACTAGCGTCATGTGACCGGAAAAGGCTGCTATATGGCTGGGCACG
Source organism: Entelurus aequoreus (assembly GCF_033978785.1). NCBI lineage: Eukaryota > Metazoa > Chordata > Actinopteri > Syngnathiformes > Syngnathidae > Entelurus > Entelurus aequoreus. The sequence goes on along the minus strand of NC_084734.1, from coordinate 59,479,287 downwards.
TCATAGCCCTTTCGAAAGATAACGCGCATGCGCATGGATAACCAATAAAACAGGAGTAAGCGATACTGGACATTTCGCCATCGATCTAATATGAAGTAAAATGTCGGCCTGGAGGATACAAGAATCCTGGTATCGATCCGATACCAAGTAAATACAGCAGGGGTGTCCAAACTTTTTCCACTGAGGGCCGCACACTGAAAAATCAAAGCGAACGGGGGCCATTTTGACATTTTTTTATTTTAAAAACCAATACAATATATCATACTTGCCAAACTTGAGACCTCCAATATCGGGAGGGGGGGGGGTTTGGTCGGGGGTGGGGGCGGGGGGGCGTGGTTAGGGGCGTGGTTAAGAGGAGAGTATATTTACAGCTAGAATTCACCAACTCAAGTATTTATATATATATATATATATATATATATATACATATATATATATATATATATATATATATATATATATATATATATATATATATATATATATATATAAATACTTGACTTTCAGTGAATTCTAGCTATATATATATATATATATATATATATATATATATATATATATATATATATATATATATATATATATATATATATATATATATATATATATATATATATATATATGTGACGGTCCACAACTGTATGTGGCAAAATGCAGATCCACACTGCTGTCGCTTCAACATATCACTGGCACCAGGTGGATTATGAATTTCTTTTATTACAATGTCCTGCAAAACAGTGCAAATTGTGAGACTGTGAGTCCACTTGGGTCACGGGATTATCAATTGGAAGGCGTCACAGTTCTGAGCACTTCCCGCAGGTAAAGTACATACCACTTCTCGCCAGCAACAGGCGCTGTTGCAACACTTCATTCATAATTTAATCAGGCATACTGAACGTCTGTTTCTACACCGTTACATATATATATATATATATATATATATATATATATATATATATATATATATATATATATATATATATATATATATATATATATATATATATATATATATATATATATATATATATATATTGATTTTATTATATAAATAAAAGAAATACTTGAATTTTAGTGTTCATTTATTTACACATATACACACACACACACACAGAACACTCATCTACTCATTGTTGTACTTGAAAGTACAATGCTTTGTTAAGGGTTGAATTGTCCATCCTCTTTCTATTCTCTGTCCCTATTTTTCTAACCATGCTGAACACCCTCTCTGATGATGCATTGCTGTGTGGCACGCACAAAAGTGCTTTCATCAAATGCACGAGAGTGTGGAATCTTCCATCTCTCCCTAGCATGGCCCAAAACCGGTCAATCCTTGCTTCCTGGGGAAGATCTTCCCTGGCAAGCAATTGGTACTCCAGTACTTGTACCCGGAGGCTGGTCAGGTCCAATCGCAGCTGCGGCAGACTTTTTTTGGGGGGGGCGTGGCCTCCAGCTCCGGCTGAATACCGGAAGTTTGTCGGGAGAAAATCTCTGTCGGGAGGTTGTCGGGAGAGGCGCTGAATATCGGGATTCTCCCGCTAAAAACGGGAGGGTTGGCAAGTATGCAATATGTGTATAAAAAATATACATTTAGGCCTCCACTCAGGCTTGATCCCAGGGACCCCAAAGGGTTTTGTTCAAAAAAATATTAAAAATGTGTCATTATTCAGTATTATTATTTGTATTATTATTCAAGTTTTAAATCCATAGATCAACATTAGGTCTATCTGTCGATATAACGTTTTTAAAGATTTAAGTCGTATGCTCTTTTTGTCAAAGAAAACCCTGGTTTTTAATGGAAAAAACACAAAATATGCAATATTTTCACCCAATAACATTTTTAAGTGGAATATTTGAGTAATAATTGGAGCCTTAAAAAGGTAAATAACTCATAACACCATTGATTTTAATTCATTATTATTTTTTGAGCGATGATACTTAAAAACAAATCACACAAAAATTATTGGGGAACCAAAAGGGTCCTACTCATTAAAGTGTTAAAAAAGAAATTATACATTTTTTTTTACTGTTTACTTTTAACACAATAATCTCGAGATCAACTTCAGTTCTATCCGTCAATTATAAGTTGTATTTTTGTTTATGTTTTTTGTTTGTTCGTTTTAGGCCCTTCTTAAAAAAAAAAAAAAAAACAGCTCAATTTTTTATATGGCAAACACAAAATATGCAACATTTTCCCCAAAAAATATCTCAAAGTGCAATATTTAATGTGACGTAACTGGAGCCTTGGATAGGTCAATAATTCATAACAACATTGATTTTGATTCATTATTATTTTTTAAAGAAAGAAACAGCCTGCATGGCAGCTTTGTGTTATTAGAGTAAACATTGCAACATTTTCTTGTTACATTTCACCTGTTTGGTCTTTCATACCACTTTTTATGTTTTAAATTTTTTTAATCGTATTTTAAAATGGGCCGTTAAAAAATGACATGCGGGCCGCAAATGGCCCCCGGGCCGCATTTTGGACATCCCTGAAATACAGGAATACTGATACAATCTACGTGAAACGTCATGGTAAAATAAGTTAATGAATTTGCCTCTACTTAATTTATTATTATTGTGATACCCCAGGACAAAGGTTGTACGCTTTGATTGATTGAAACTTTTATTAGTAGATTGCACAGTACAGTACATATTCCGTACAATTTACCACTAAATGGTAACACCCGAATAAGTTTTTCAACTTGTTGAAGTCGGGGTCCACGTTAATCAATTCATGGTAACGCGAATAAATATGTTTTTATTAGCTACTTACGACAATATAAATCAACGTAACATTATAAAGAATGGCACCTAATTTCCTTACTCCGTTCTACTACACACAACTGTTTAAGAAAAAGGTAATAAGTAAAGAGTCCAAAATAACAAAATATACTCTATAAATACCATCTCTGTGCTGACTCTCCTGGAAGTGTGCCTGAGAGAGAGAGAGAGAGAGAGAGAGAGAGAGAGAGAGAGATATTGTAAATCCATCCATTTTCTACCGCTTGTCCCTTTTTGGGGTCGTGGGGTGTGCTGGAGCCTATCTCAGCTGCATTCGGGCGGAAGCACCTCATCGCAGGGCCAACACAGATCGACAACATTCACACTCACGTTCACACTGTAGGGCCAATTTAGTGTTGCCAATCAACCTATCCCCAGGTGCATGTCTTTTTGGAGGTGAGAGGAAGCCGGAGTACCCGGAGGGAACCCACGCAGTCACGGGGAGAACATGCAAACTCCACACAGAAAGATCACAGGCACAGGCTCGAACCCAGGACCTTCGTATTGTGAGGCAGACACACTATTATTATTTTATTTTAATTAGTGTTAACACTTTTTTTAAGGTGCAATGTGACACGACTCTGTCCACAGATTTCTTTATTATAGTATACCTATATTTTAATTTTGCATAGTTTTAATTTCGATAGGTGTTTAAGTTTGATACATTTTAATTGTTTTGATTGTGTTCTAATGCTGGCCTTGGCAATGTAAACATATGTTTCCCATGTCAATAAAGCCCCTTTAAATTGAAATTGGATTGAAATTGAATTGAGAAAGAGCGAGAGAGAGAGAGGAAAGAGAGAGAGAGAGAAAGAGAGAGAGAGAGAGAGAGAGAGAGAGAGAGAGAGAGAGAGAGAGAGAGAGAGAGGCCATGCCTTATTTTGAGTTTGTTGGCATGTTCCTGTGTTTGATGATTTAGTACCGGTCTAGCACTCTTATTTTGGTTTATTTTCCTGTTTTAGTTTAGTTAGTGTCTTGTTTTGAGTTTCCGTATAGTCTTTTTGTGCACTCCTTACTGCACTAATGTTCTGTTTTACGTGCACATCCCTGCACGAGAGTGTTTTGTTAAGAGTTTGACTACTAGTGTTTTAAATATTATTTTACTGGGAAGCTGCATTCGTGCATTCTATTTCAATCTCGAAATCACAACAACTACCGTTTACATGCGGCCCTGCAAGCGTGACAGCATTTTATTGTATTTATTAATCAAGCACTGACATGGAAAAAAACCAATTGTTCTTGCTCAAGATAGTCACAGGTAAATATGTAACATTTACCTTAAGTGTGCAAATAAACAAAGCATGTCAAATGTATAAACATGTAGTAATACATTGTTAAAACAAATATAAAAAACAAAGAGTCTCATCTAATCTCAATTAAAGTTTAAATTGGCTTGTTGTTCACTGTAAGTGTCTTCATAATTGATTGATTGATTGAGACTTTTATTAGTAGGTTGCACAGTGAAGTACATATTCCGTACAATTGACCACTAAATGGTAACACCCGAATAAGTTTTTCAACTTGTTTAAGTCGGGGTCCACTTAAATTGATTCTTGATACAGATATTTACTATCATATATACTATCATCATAATAAAGTCATCACACAAGATAATCACATTGAATTATTTACATTATTTACAATCAGGGGTGTGGAGGGGTGGGGGGGGGGGTAGGATATGGACATCAAGTAGTGGACATAGAGAGAGAGAGAGAGAGAGAAAAAGAGAGAGAGAGAGAAAAAAAAAAAAGAGAGAGAGAGAGAGAGAGAGAGAGATCAGAAGGCATAAGAAAAAGTATCTGCATTTGATTGTTTACATTTGATTATTAGCAATCCGGGGAGGGTGTTAGTTTAGAGTTGTAGCTGCCTGGAGGTGAACTTTTGTTGCGGTTTTGAAGGAGGATAGAGATGCCCTTTCTTTTATACCTGTTGGGAGCGCATTCCACATTGATGTGGCATAGAAAGAGAATGAGTTAAGACCTTTGTTAGTTCGGAATCTGGTTTTAACGTGGTTAGTGGAGCTCCCCCTGGTGTTGTGGTTATGGCGGTCATTTACGTTAAGGAAGTAGTTTGACATGTACTTCGGTATCAGGGAGGTGTAGCGGATTTTATAGACTAGGCTCAGTGCAAGTTGTTTAACTCTGTCCTCCACCTTGAGCCAGCCCACTTTAGAGAAGTGGGTAGGAGTGAGGTGGGATCTGGGGTGGAGGTCTAGAAGTAACCTGACTAGCTTGTTCTGAGATGTTTGGAGTTTAGATTTGAGGGTTTTGGAGGTGCTGGGGTACCAGGAGGTGCATGCGTAATCGAAAAAGGGTTGAATGAGAGTTCCCGCCAGAATCCTCAAGGTGCTTTTGTTGACCAGAGAGGAGATTCTGTAGAGAAATCTCGTTCGTTGGTTAACCTTTTTGATTACCTTGGTTGCCATTTTATCACAGGAAAGGTTAGCCTCTACAATGGAACCTAGGTAGGTGACCTCATCTTTCCTGGTGATAACAATGTCACCCACTTTTATGGTGAAGTCATTGACTTTCTTAAGGTTGATGTGGGACCCAAACAGGATGTATTCTGTTTTACACAAGTGTATGGATAGCTTGTTGTCAGCGAGCCAGGTGCAAGTTCTACAGAGCTCAGCACTGAGGATTTTCTCCACCTGTGACTTGTCCTTGCCAGATACCAGCAGGGCAGAGTCATCCACAAACAAAAACAATTCACAGTCGCATGCCGATGACATGTCGTTTATGTATATTAGGAACAGTAAGTAAAGGTCCCAATATACTGCCTTGGGGGACTCCACAGCTCACCGAGAGGGGGGGGGGGGGGGGGCACGGTGCCGTTCACCTCTACCACCTGCTCCCTCCCTTCCAAGTAAGATTGCATCCAGCTCCATGAGGTTTTGTTAAATCCGATTGCTCTGAGCTTATCCAACAGTATAGCGTGGTTAACGGTGTCAAAGGCCTTCTGAAGGTCCAGCATGACCATGCTGCAGTATTTGCCCGCGTCCACCTCATGTTTGATGTGGTCGGTCAGATAGAGAAGGCATGTGTCAGTGGAGTGGTTAGTTCTGAAGCCGGATTGGAATTTGTACATGAGTTTATTAGTGGCAAGGTAACTATCGACCTGTTCATAAACTATTTTCTCCATTACTTTCGAAATGGAACTGAGAATAGAAACAGGTCGGTAGTTGCCAGGTTCCAATTTGCTTCTTTTTTTAAAGAGGGGAGTTACTCTTGCTATCTTAAAATCTTTTGGTACTTGGCCTTGTGTAATTGATAGGTTTATTATGTGCGTGATGATCGGGGCAATGATGGAGGCAGAGTCCCTGAGGAATCTGGAGGGAATATTATCAAGACCGGTGGCCTTGTTAGGGTGGAGTGCGCTCAATTTTTTAAACACCTCATCAGCTGTGACCATTTCTAATTTGAAATCGTCGTTGGATACTCCTAGCTTTCTGTAGAAGGCTTTAATGTGTTCTACACCAAAGCGACCAGAGTGGTGGGACAACGCAGGGCCTTTTTGTTGGCAAATTTGCTGATAAAGTCATAAAAGTCCAATTGTCGGCTTAGCTGACTTTTGATTGTAAGTCTCGCAAGGCTATTTAGCCTCTCTTGGCTTGTTGTGTTTCTGACATAGTTCTTAACTAGTTTGAGTGTGCTAAACACCCTTTCTCCATGCAACAATCACAGGTAATGTTATGGCATAAAAGTCAGTGTAAAACTGTCCCAATTTCTGAATTTGTTAATGTCAGCTATTATGGTGTGTTTTATTTTATATTAGTATAAAAAACAAACAACAAATCTTTGAACATTTAACTTTTTTGTATTTAGGCTCCAGCACCCCCCGCGACCCCAAAAAGGGACAAGCGGTAGAAAATGGATGGATGGATGGTATTTAGGCTATTTAAATGTCTCACTATTAACACATTTCACAAGACCACATTGAACATATCATGATAAACATTCGGTAAGCTTCTGTAACCAGAATACCATTTGTGCCATTTGTTTACAACCGAATGGAATTCTAATGTGGGTGATTCCGACTATTTTGGACTGTTAGTAGTCGATCCACTGCGATCGTTCTGCCTTCAATACCTCAATGCTAACGAGGGGTAAATTACACTTCAACGACGGTTGTTGGCTTTGACAGTAGGATTGCTCGTTTGCATCAAAACAGTTGTTTTTCTCACTACAATAGGGCAAAACCATCCTTGGCCAGGCACACCCCTCTGGTTTTGGAGTGTAAATATTTGGGGTTTTGGCACTAGCCGCTAGACTAGATCTGACCAAACTAAGTCCAAGACTAGATCTGATCAATCCAAAGTCTAGGAGCATGAACCGATGAAGCTTACTTGAATGAGAGGCGAAACGTCTTCTAACACAAACCAAACAGTCCAGTTGTGATCAATTGAATGCCGCAGCACACAAACTATTGACTGTTTGTAAAATCAATGCCAGAATTCATCTAGCAGACTGGTCAAATATTCAGAGAAAATTATGTCAGAATGCTGCTGATAGATACAAAAAGAGTCCGATTGGGGAAAAACTTAAAGCTAAGGTCAGGGTGTGTGAAATAATAAATGTATAATTTTGACCATGATGTTGGAAGAAAATCTTTTAACTCTAAATCATTATTTATTGTTATTCATTTAAATCATACTACAAATCCATCCATCCATCCATTTTCCGCTTTTTGGATCATTTTTGCTTAAATAAAGTATTTCTTAATCCTCGTAAATTTGGGCCACTGTTATTACAAAACTACATTTGAAAAATAAACTAAAAAAAAAACAATACCAACTCCTCTGTTCTAATTTTATCGGATTAATGACTTTTGATTGATCTTGATTGTCGTATTATTATTTTTTGTAATTACCTGTGTTTTATTATATAAAAGAGCTTTACGTCCAGTACACACACACAAGCGTGCGCACGCACACGCACACACACACTCACACAAACACACGCACACACAATATGTCTAAAAAGTAGAGATGGTAATGTTTATTGTTTTGAATTTTAGTATAATATCATAACTTGGCATGTTTGATGTGTTGGGTGTTCTGGGAGCTGAGAAATGTGTGGTCCTGGTTCAAGAAGGAGGTGATGAATTCGGGGAAATCTCTTCGTAGAACAACTTCCAAGAACATGTCTGCAGCTGTCTGGAACTTCTGTCTCTCCCTTAAACATGACAACACAAAATCAAAATATTGTTGTAGATGAACAAACCCTGTAAGTCAGTTAATAACAACAATAATTATGTTTGTACAGACTTTAAATGAGAGTTCACTTTCTCTGCTTTCAGTGTATGAGGAAAGGCCAAGTGCTTCATTGTAAAATGTTGCCTTGAGATGATAGTATTGATATGAAATATTAACATCTTGTAAAAGTAAACTAGCAAAACATTTGAAGACTTTTGTGTGAGATTGTAGTACAGAGAGTTGATGAAATACCGAACAGAGCAGGTTGGCCAGAACTCCATCAGCACCTCTGTGGTCAGCTCAGACACCAGCTGTCGACTCACCAGCTTCTCCTCATCCTCAAGTGAAGCCTGATGACGGATCCACTGCCACACCTGTGATAAGCACATAGATATACATACAAATTATCCGTGGCACAGGTCAAGAGACGAGAAGACATAACAATTTCAATTATTATTGATGATAGTGATTAGCTTTCACATTCAAGTTCCAATATTACAGTAAGTATTACTCCTTAGATTGTTTGTACAGATATGGTATTGTTTCTGCTGGGCAAGTATGCCTGACGCGCCTCCTACAGCGCCTTGGGTCAGCTGCAGGGTCATCAGCCGGGGACCACCGCTCATTGGAGTTTCGCTCTCTTTAACCCCGGAACGCCTCCTGGTGGCGGAGCTGTGGCAGGGACGTCTCCCTGCCACCCCCTGCAGCTGACCCATCTTATTGCCTCGACCCCCAGTACTTATCCCTCCTCCTCAGCCACAACCAGAAGCTTCCTTTTTCTGCTTCCTCAGCAAGGGCCTTGATTTCCCTTTGGAGCTTAGCCCCAGTCGTTCCCACATCTCGGAGCAGCCTTAAAGTTGATGTACCGACGAAGCCCCGACAGCCTACTTCCACAGGGTAGATGGTAGTGGACCAGCCTGCCTCTCTGCACTCAGCAGCCAGATCTGCATATTTGGCTGCTTTGCGCTTGTAGGCTGCCTGGATTCCCTCCTCCCAGGGGATGGTGAGCTCGATCAGCATGGCAGACTTGGTAACAGCAGACCACAGCACGATGTCTGGGCGGAGTGAAGTGGTGGTGATCTCACGGGGGAACTGGAGCTGTTTGCCGATATCAGCCCTCATACTCCAGTCCCTTGCAAGAGAGAGGACACTGCGGGTGCCTCGTTGGCTGGTGTCTCCTTTGCCTTCCCCTGGTCTCACCAACATGACAAGAAGTTTCTTGGCCATGGGCTGGCTGTTGGCCTCCTGTCTACTGCTCTCCAGGACTTCGGCCAGTTTCATCAGGACTTGGTCATGCCGCCATCTGTAGCGACCTTGTGTCAGCGCGATCTTGCAGCCTGATAGCAAGTGCTGCAGGCTGGCGTTGGGAGCACCACACAGGTGACAGCTCTCCTCCTGGCCGAACCACTGGTGGAGGTCTCTAGGGCATGGCAAGGTGTCATAGGTTGCCCTAAGAAGGAAGCTGAGCCTGGCTTGTGGCATCTTCTATAGGTCGGCCCAGCTGATGGGTCTACTGATGGTACCTTCCCAAGTGGTCCATCTTCCTTGGCGACCTTGAGACACGGCCTTGATGGTATATTGCTCCTGGTTCGCCCTTGAGACCTCCTCCACAACCATGGCTCTGCGTTCCCTCTTTGTGGCCTTGGACCAGAGGCGTGGAGAATCTCCCCAGCCAAGCCCCGCTCTCCCTACTTGCACCCTGCCAACTATTTCCTGGTGTTGGAGCCTGCCAATGGCCTTGGCGACTTCTGGCCCTGCTTGCCACTTCCGGCCTGTTCGGGTGGGTACACGTGCATTCCTCACTGTAGGATCTGAGGATTCTTCCAGCTCAAGAACCAATCTGGCCTTCTCCTGCTTATAGCCCAGGGTGACGGACTGGATCGGCAGATGCAGCGAAGTTGCCCCAAATAAGCCAGTGTCGGAGAAGCAACGCGGTAGGCCCAGCCACTTTCGGATGTAGGAGTTGGCTAGTCTGTCCAACCCGTTGGCTGTTGAGGATGGAATCTCGCACATCTTCAGTGGCCACATAACCCTTTGGTACCGTGTGAAGTTGTAGCACCACAACTTGTACTTTCCGGGGAGCTGGCTCTTGTTGATACTCGCTAGGCCTTCTGAGAGTTGTTTCTGTGCTGCCTTGCCTGCGTGCTTGTCTGACAGGTCCGCATTGTACTGCCTCCCCAGGCTTTGGATGGACTGGTTGACCAGTAGCGGGATTTGCTCACCTCCCGCAACAAAGATGGTTTTGTCGTTCCTGGTGCCTTTGCGCAAGGAGAGGCTTCGTGACTTGGAGGGTTTTATCTTCATCCGTGCCCATGTCACTAGCTCATCGAGCCTCTTCAGGCACCTTCTCGTGCATGGGGCTGTTTGCAGGACCACAGTGACATCGTCCATGTAGCTTCGGAGCGGTGGAAGCCTCTGCCCCGTCTGCAGCCTCATTCCTCCTACAGTCTGGCGGGCTCCGCGGAGGATGATTTCAAAAGCTGCGACAAAGAGGACTGGGGAGATGGAACACCCCATGGCGATGCCTACTTCCAGACGCTGCCATCCTGTCGTAAAATCCTGGAGGCTGAAACACATCTGGAAGTCCCTGAAGTAGCTGGTTACCAGGTTGATGATGGAAACAGGGACGTGGAAGAACTCCAATGCAAACTGGATGAGTTTGTGAGGGACAGAACCATAAGCATTTGCAAGGTCAAGCCACACCACGTGGAGGTCGCTCTTCTCCTGCTTGGCCCTCTGGATCTGTGCCCAAATCATTGAAGAATGCTCCACGCATCCTGGAAAACCTGGTACTCCTGCTTTCTGGCAGCTGGTGTCAATATAGCCATTCCCTGTGAGGTAAGACGTTATTCTCTTGGCCATGACTGCAAAGAAGATCTTTCCCTCGACATTCAACAGGGCAATGCTCCTGAATTGACTGATGTTATGGGACTCCTGTTCCTTCGGAATAAACACCGCCACAGCTCTCTGCCACTCCGACGGAATGAGTAGATTCTTCCATGCTGTGCTCATTAGCTTCCACAAGCATTTCAGCACTTGGGGGCAGTTCTTGAATAGCTTGTAGGGGATTCCGTTAGGCCCAGGAGCTGATGCTGACCTCGCTTTCTTGACGACTGCCCTTACCTCGCTCAGCCGAGGAGGGAAGCTGTCAAACTGCGTGGTTGGGGGAGGTGGAGGAGGGACGTATCCTGGTAAACCTAACGGATCGTTCCTCTTCGAGTCGCTGTATTGGCCCCTGATGTACTGCTCAAGCTCCTCCTTGGTGGCTTCCAGTTTCCCGCTTCTTTTCTCCTCCAGAAGCTGACGGGCGTGCCCGAAGGGATTCCTCATGAAGCTAGCTCTTTCTTTCTCCTTTCTTTTTCTGCGTCTGCGAATACGTTCTGCTCTTCGCATGCTTCCCAGCTTCTGTCTCACCTCGTCCCATAACACCTTCAGGCCTTCTTTCTCCTCTGCCGATGCTTTCCTCCATCTCCTGCGAAGCTGGCGCCGATCTTGCACCAAGGCGTCAATCTCGGCCTCCCTCCTGCTCTTCCTTGGGGGGAGATTGTGCTGCTTCTTGGTGAGGCTACCGAATCTAGCTTTGCACTCCTCGTACAGGATGTCCCCAAGAAGGTTGAGTTTCTTGTCCACTTTACCACGTAGCGAGTGCTCCAGCAGTAGACTGAGGTCTGAGTCCAGTTTCTGCCATGTCTTCACATCACTTGCTCTAGGCCACTTGATGGTGCACTTTCTTCCTGGTTCCCTCTTTTCTGTTTGTTGGGTGACTGGGGGGCTGGCAGGTCACCCAGGTTATAATATGTATTGTTGCCATAAGTAGTGATAGGAATTATGTTTCTTTTTCGACAGCCAAGTCAGAAGAACCAACTCCCTTAAAAGAACATCCCCACTCATAACTTCTCAGATTGATTTATTACCAAAATACATTTTACAATGTCTAACTTACACATAAAGGTATAATAAATGCTAACAATTTATTTGGCTCTATTAATAAGGTCAACCAACCAACCAACCAACCAACCAACATGGAACAGATTGGTATTTAAGCATTTGTTTTTTGTTGCAAACATTTACAAACTATTTACAGTTACACAACACAACAAATTAGATTTGTTAGAAAATTGTGCAATATTAAAACAAAAACAAAAATGAAATATTACTTCTCTGGTCTTTAACAAAGATTGTCATTTAGTAACAAGTAACAGTAACAAGTAACAGTAAAAAGATAAAAATACCACGCACTCGACAGCGTATGCAAAAAATAAAAAAGCGTGTACTTTGAGTGGGTGTATTGCGTGTGATCTACTAACACTGTGTGTGCAATTGAAAAGTGGTGCAGACCGCCTTATTTAAATGAGGATTTTGCGTGCATACGGGGCTTTTACTACGGAGACAGATAATTATTTTCTTCACATTCATGTTATCACGCTCCTACCTGTGTGTGATGTGTTGAACCAGCAGCACACATCTATAATCTGTAACACCTTTTCTCAATCGCAATCTAGACAAATTAATGAACACTGACACCATCTGACAGTTTTCTTTTACTTTCAAATTCTGTGCAAGAAGCTGTGGATGTAAAGACTCAAATGCAGGAAAATGCACAATAAAAGATGTATTTTAATTTTGCAATTATATATGGTGATATATTTCCTACATTTAAAAAAATCAATGACGTTAAAAATAAAAGCCAGCAGACACCAGAATACATAAAGTTAAAGTTAAAGTACACACACACTAGGTATGGTGAAATTTGTCCTCTGCATTTGACCCATCCCCTTGTTCACCCCCTGGGAGGTGAGGGGAGCAGTGGGCAGCAGCGGTGCCGCGCCCGGGAATCATTTTTGGTGATTTAACCCCCAATTCCAACCCTTGATGCTGAGTGCCAAGCAGGGAGGTAATGGGTCCCATTTTTATAGTCTTTGGTATGACTCGGCCGGGGTTTGAACTCACAACCTACCGATCTCAGGGCGGACACTCTAACCACTAGGCCACTGAGTAGGTCATCAACTGAATTCATTTCCCTACGCCCCATAAATAATCCAGTTGCAATTAAATTATAAAATGAAATGTCTGAATAGACGATACATCTAATATTTTTATTCCTAACCGTCCAAAATGTTGACACAGAAATGGACATCGGACATCGTCTCTCTTTGCAGCACATGCACTGATCCTGCAGCTGTGTGTGGAACTGTCAGTTTGGCACGTCCTTCTGACATGTGTTAAATAAAACGCCAAATAGTGCTTGCAAACCAGTGATGTGTGTTGATGAATCACATCGCACGTGCTAAATAATTATACTTGCATCTTCTCCTCCCAGTATTGTGGGCGTTTTGATGATCAGCAAATATTTTGCATAATAATTAAGGCGGAGACACAAAGTGGATTGCATAGCTTATTCTGCTCACTTAAGACGCAATCCACTTTGCACACATTTAGTAGATCAGCTTTGCGTGTGCTATCAGGTTTGCACGTGTTTTAGCACACGCAAACCTTTAATAAATAAGGCCCTAAGTCAGTGGTTCTTAACCTGGGTTCGATCGAACCCTAGGGGTTCGGTGAGTCGGCCTCAGGGGTTCGGCAGAGCCTCCGCCGCAGCGGTCAAGACACACCAGACTCATGAATTGATTAACGTGGACCCCAACTTAATTAAACAAGTTGAAAAACGTATTCGGGTGTTACCATTTAGTGGTCAATTGTACGGAATATGTACTGTACTGTGCAATCTACTAATAAAAGTTTCATTCAATAAATCAATCAATCAATCGTGTAAATAAAAACTTCTCCCTGTCGGCGTATCTATACTGTAAAGTTAACATTTGAATGACATTAAAAAGGAAGTCTAAGTCTAAATATTATGTATACCCTTAAACAATGTTCCCTCTGATTTTCCATCTGATTTGCAAGTGTGTAATTTGTTGTGAGTTCATACACTGTGTTGGTTTTGTTCTTTGAACAAGGTGATGTTCATGCACGGTTCATTTTGTGCACTAGTAAAAAAAACATATAACTTTGTCTTGAATTTTTAAAAAAAAACATACAATTTTTCACTAAAGAAGGGTTCGGTGAATGTGCATATGAAACTGGCGGTGTTCGGTACCTCCAACAAGGTTAAGAACCACTGCCCTAAGTGTTTGTTTTACTTTCCTCACCGTTCCAACAGGTAATTATATACTTTTTCTCATTCTCTCTCACCTTTCTCCTGCTATGACTGTGTAAAGATTCTCATTCATCAGTTTATTTTATTCTCAGTGATTATTCTCATTAATCACTTGTATTTATTCTCAGTGAATATTGTAATTCATAGAACAAATACAAACTTTTGAATTGAATATATGAATATATGTTACATGTTTAATATTTTACAAAAAGGTGCATTTCTTCTGTCACCGTACCTGCGATCGAGAAATTTCTGCTGTGGCGGAATCTTCTACCTGGCCTTTGTAGTAAAAATGTCCTTTTCCTAGAAAACAAGACATGATTTATGTACTTGTCGAAATTGTGACTTAAAAACAGACTTACCAGACAGCCAAGCATGAATGAAGAGGACTCCAACAGCAATGTTATATTTCAACCCATAAAGGGTAACTCCTCCCTAGAAGATATAATTATGAACAATAAACACAACGTTCTATAACATGGCTCCTCCATACCTCATTGACATCCCAACTCACTGCAGTCCTCATCTGCTGCCTTGCTCATGAGTCTTTGGAAACCTTGATACTCGAGAAATCATAACAACTACTTGTTGTTTACTTTTTAAAACTCAAAACTAGGGTTTTACACGAGTATCTGTATTTTTTGGTACCGGTTCGTAATTTCGGTCAGTCTATGAGGATCGTTAAGATTTTGGACAAATTATTGTTTTTGTTTTTTTATCCAGTTTACTGTTGTAATTATAAAACACTGGGGACGGCGTGGCGGGGTTGGGAGAGTGGCCGTGTCAGCAACCTGAGGGTTCCTGGTTCGATTCCCACCATCTACCAACCTCGTCATGTCCGTTGTGTCCTTGAGCAACACTTCATCCTTGCTCCTGATGGGTTGTGGTTAGGGCCTTGCATGGCAGCTCCCGCCATCAGTGTGTGAATGTGTGTGTGAATGGGTGAATGTGGAAATAGTGTCAAAGCGCTTTGAGTACCTTGAAGGTAGAAAAGCACTATACAAGTATAACCCATTTACCATTTACATACACTCCAAGTGCCGCTGGTGCTGCTATGCATAAAGAAAGACACGGTTAAGCTCTGCTAGTCATCTTGGAATAAAAACAAGTAGGGAAACAACACCACACAAAAGTTTGTAACACAAAAATATTTCCTCCTCAAAAGTACCTTAAAGTCGCGCACACTAATAAGAGTAATATTGGCTCGTGGGTGATGGTGTAATCAGCATTGTGTGCGTTCCTGACTAAAATACCACACATACACACACACCCAAATTGTCCAACTTCACCATTAAAGAGTGCCTGAAAGCCTGTCTGTGCCCTACTCTCTGACCAGAATCCTTCGCCTAAGAATATATCAGATCAGCATTCTACATCCAGAGTAACCTACTCTATCACACAAATTATTTCCAGTTGAGTGTAAATGTAATGAATGGAAACACAGTGATGGATCTGTGTAGTGTTCGCATGATGACATAACTGCGTTGCACCTTGTATTGCAAACATAGTTGGCTTATTTAAGACTTGAAAAGCAGGTGTTGATAGAAGACTTCCATGCTGTGAGACGTTACATGATGTTGGTGGTGTACAACCTCTTGTGCTAATAAAATGGTAATTAAAAGTGCTATTTTTCCGCATCTTTTTTTTTTTTTTTACACCAATTAGATATAGGACTGCTAAGAATATAATTGGATACTATTATTGTGATTCTTTTTATTGGTTAACAAATTAAATTTATTAGTACTGATATTTATTGTCAAATCTGATTTGCAAGATGTTGTTGTTTTGTTTACTTTTTTTAAGAGCACAGGTGAGTTAATTTTCTTTACTCATTGTCCCTACCCCAATGTTTACCTGTTTCCCACCTTTTTAAGGGGCCCCGGAAGTTGGCTGACCCGTCAGCAGCCCTGTTCTGTCTCCCTGTAATGTTTATCTGCTCTTGAGTAGGACTGTGCTGAAAACGTAATTTCGATTTTTTTGTATGTCTTGTACATGTGAATAATTGACAATAAAGTTGACGTTGAAACCTCAAAGAAACTAACCAAATATTGGTTAATTTATTGAGGTCCTCTGGTTCAACTCTTCAAGCTTGAAAATGTATAGGAAGCAAAAGGTTGTAACCAGGTTTTCGTAGTTGAACCTGCAAACGGAGCAGTGAAAGAGCCCCCCTGCAGGATTGCTTTAAGCTACACCTCTCATCTGGCCGTAGATTGATGTCAAGAATATGCCCTTGTGATACCTTGGGATACCATCAGAAACCTTCAGATACCATCTGATATCTTCAGCTACCATCTGATACCTTCAGATACCATCTGATACCGTCTGGTACTGTACCATATCATACCTTCAGATACCATCTGATACCTTACTTCAGATACCATCTGATACCTTCAAATGTTATCAAATACCTTCAGATACAATCTGATACCTTCAGATATAATCTGATACCTTCAGATACCATTTGATACCGTCTGATACCATCAGATACCTTCAGACACCATCTAATGCATCTGATATCATCAGATACCATCTGATATTTTCATATACCATCTGATACCTTCAGATATCATCTGATACTGTCAGATACAATCTAAAAACTTAAGAGTAGTGAGAGTTGCTTTTACTCATCAAACTCCACTTTGTTCTTTACAACCAAGTTTTGTTGTTTGTTTTTCGTATTTTCCTTTTTACTACCCTCTTCTACGTTATGATCCATGTTTTTCTATTTGCCTTTTGTGCTTCTTTCTGCTGTGCCTCAATGTTACGTCTCTTATTTTCTTATCTTTGTCACTTAGTTTGGTCTTCTTATGTGCTTTTGGTTATCATTTCTAACTTTTGTTAGCTTAGCTCCAGCTGTGTGATCTTTATTTAAAATAAATGTGTACCGTATTTTCCGGAGTATAAGTCGCTCCGGAGTATAAACCGCACCGGCCGAAAATGCATAATAAAGAAGGAAAAAGACATATAAATCGCACTGGAGTATAAGTCGCATTTTTTGGGGAAATTTATTTGATAAAACCCAACACCAAGAATAGACATTTGAAAGGCAATTAAAAAAAAAGAAGAATAGTGAACAACAGGCTGAATAAGTGTACGTTATATGACGCATAAATAACCAACTGAGAACGTGCCTTGTACGTTAACGTAACATATTATGGTAAGAATCATTCAAATAACTATAACATATAGAACATGCTATACGTTTACCAAACAATCTGTCACTCCTAATCGCTAAATCCGATGAAATCTTATACGTCTAGTCTCTTAGGTGAATGAGCTAAATAACATTATTTGATATTTTACGGTAATATGTTAATAATTTCACACATAAGTCGCTCCTGAGTATAAGGCGCACACCCGGCCAAACTATGAAAAAATACGGTAGTTGTCCAAGTCAAACACAAACTTTTGGAGCTTTAATATTCCAACTAGATTTAATGAATAAAATTTGAAAACAAAAACTAATTGTTTGTCCTTTTAGTCACATTTGTTCGAAAAATAATTGAACAACTTAAAATGCACTACAAAATAAAGTGAAAACCCAAATAAGGCCTGTTTTACCACACCTGTGCCAGTCTTTTAGCTTTCTGTTTTAAGGTCCATTTTTTGTGTTCTGGGGCAGAGCCACCTGCACACATTGAGCC
Organism: Entelurus aequoreus; assembly: GCF_033978785.1. Taxonomy (NCBI): domain Eukaryota; kingdom Metazoa; phylum Chordata; class Actinopteri; order Syngnathiformes; family Syngnathidae; genus Entelurus; species Entelurus aequoreus. The sequence goes on along the minus strand of NC_084734.1, from coordinate 59,461,505 downwards.
TTTAAAAGCTCAGCAGCAGCAGAAAGAGGCCAGATCTTGGTGTACTGACCACAATGTGTCGACACCTGTATTTCCTTTTATGCTAGCTAGTACTAGTTGTGCTTCCTGGTCTCTCGTTGATTGTATTCGCTATAGCTAACGTCTCTTTACTCTCCATGTAAATTGTACAATTGAAATGTCACATGACCTACCAGAGGCATGGTTAGAAGGTCATTGGCAGTCACCCTGACATGGTTGACAGGCTTGTGAAGCTGGTTATCACCTTCAGTGAGGATCTGAAACAGCTGACAGATGATTTTCATTGTATTTCATTGGAGAAGACGTGCACATTGATAATGATTACATTAGATTAGATATCTTATTGTACTTACTTCCTGCATAGGCTGGATGAGTTTCAGGTCATAGACCATGAAACCATCAACACCTGCCTTGATCTCAAGCAACTTCATTCTGAAAGGAAGACAGAAAACAATTAGTTTACAAGCACTGCATGGATTGATAAGACCTTTTAAAATTTAGTGTTATATTTTTCATGGAATTTAATGACATTCACAAGTGTTAGTAAGACTTTATGTTCCATAATTTTTACACAGAAATCATGAAAAAGGCTACCTCATGAGTAAAGAGTCATGCATGACTTAAGCAGTTCAAGGGCCCTAATCTCCCGTTCACCCACAAGTGCTTTTCTATGCGTCGGAAGTTACCCAGGTTTCTCTTATCCATATTACGCATCCAGCCAATGGACACAAGTTAGACAAAATTGTTTTAAGTTGTGAATGAAGGTGGGCTCATTATTAATGAAGTGAACTTTGCTATGATGCATTTTTTTTCTTGGCTGTGTGAAAATTATGGAACATGAAGTTTTACTAACACCTGTGAATGTCATTTAAATCCATGAAAAAGATGACATTTTAGATCAATCTACTACAACATGTTTTCACCTGCCAAACATCAAACAAATGAGAAACTTCCTAAAAACTAATTTATGCTTTGGTGACTTTAAAGTTGGAAAACTGCAACTCTCTGCTTTATTTGTTGCCAAAGCAAGTCTGTAAAAACACTTAAACTGATCCAAAATGCTGCTGCACAAGTTCTGACCAGAACCAGGAAAATATGTCATATTTCACTGCACTGACAAGTACTCATCAGATGTATAATTAATTTCAATCAATCAAAGTTTACTTGTATAGCCCTTAATCAAATGTCAAATTTCAAATCATCTTCACAGTCAAAGTATTATTTCTGTGTCATAACATTCAAAGTATTGTTTCTATTTCTATTACATTCAAAGTATTATTTCCATTTCCATCAGACAGGGAAAGAAGCTGAAGGGAACAAATGTGTACATGAATGAGCATCTCACAAAACGTAATGCTGGAATCGGCAAGAAAGCACGCGACTTGAGAAGGCAGGGAAAAATCCAGGGAACTTGGAGCGCCAACTGTAAAATCTACATCAAGCTGAATGGAAGTCCAGAAGCAAGAGTAATTGTTGTCCATGACATCAAGGACCTGGACAATTTTTAAAGTTTACACAGCTACCACAACAACGATGATAATGGACTCTGACAGAAAACAAGCACCTAAATTCAGCATTGGCACTACTATGTTCCAAGGGACGACTAAACAAGAGGACCTAGATTCAGGATTGCATCCACCTACACTTATAGAGATTATTGAAACAACATCAAAGTTTGTTGAACAAGAAAATATGGAACTAAAAAATTTCTGCAACAAAGATCACAAAAACCAGGATTTGGAAAATGATATATATCCAGATACAATTTTTTTCTCCCACATCAGTAATAGTTGTTTTTATTATACAGATGATCAATATAATAGCAACATTGAATGTGATAACAAATAGTCAATTATTCATTTTAATAGTAGAAGCTTGTATGCAAATTACAACAACATTAAGAACTTTTTGGAACACATCAACGAACCCTTCGAAGTGATTGCTGTCACAGAAACATGGATTGATGATAAAAAAGGAATAGATTTTGATCTGGAGGGATATGAACTAAACTACATCAACAGAACCAACAAAAATGGAGGAGGAGTAGCTGTGTACGTGATGAAGAACCTGAACTACAAAGTGGTAAAAAACATGTCATTTGCCATAGATAATATCTTAGAATGTATAACCATTGAAATATGTCAGGAAAAAAGCAAAAACATATTCATCAGTTGTATATATAGATCACCTAAGTCAAGTATAGAAACATTTGAAGAATGGATCAAGGCAACTTACATGGACAATGGTCAAAGAATAATGTTCTTATGTGGTGACTTTAATATTGACTTATTGAACCCCAACAAGCAAAAGTCTATTGATGACTTCATTGATACAATGTACAGCATCAGTCTATATCCTAAAATCACAAAGCCAAGCAGAATCACAGGACAATGTGCCACACTTATTGATAATATTTTTACCAATGATTTTGATAATAACACTACAAGTGGTCTACTTATAAGCGACGTTAGTGATCATCTGCCAGTTTTTACAATATATGATGGAAACTACAAGAAGAACATGGAAGACAAAAGGACATTTCGAAGACTATGCACAGAGAAGAGGATGACTGCCTTCAAAATTGAGCTACAAAAGCAAGATTGGGACAATGTGTATAATGAAAAAGAGGTTGATGAAGCATATGAACATTTCTTAAACAAGTTCATAATACTTTATGACAAATATTGTCCATGGATACAACTCAGTAACAAGCAGAGAAAGAATAATCAACCATGGATGACAAAAGGATTAAAAAATGCTTGTAAGAAGAAGAATACACTATATAGAAAATGTATAGCACAAAGAACTATAGAGGCAGAAATTAAGTACAAAAAGTATAAAAACAAGTTAACAGACATACTACGATCATGTAGAAAAGAATATTACAGTGAATTATTGGACAGGAACAAAAATAATATGAGAGCAACATGGGGCATCCTCAATAGCATTATTAAAAATGGAACTAAGAGGGACTACCCTCAATACTTCTTAGATGAAAATAAAAAAAATGACAACATAAAGGAAGTAGTTGAAAGCTTCAATAATTATTATATAAATATTGGACCAAAATTGGAAGAAAGGACTCCAGACCCAGTTCCAATTGAGGACTATAATGATACCATAGAGCGAAATCCCAACTCCATGTTCCTCAGTAATGTGACACAGGAGGAAATAGTTACAATCGTGAAAAAATGTAAATCTAAGACTTCAACTGATTGTAACGGAATTGATATGGAAACGATAAAAAAGGTTATTGAAGAGGTCTCAGGACCATTAATGTATATTAGTAACCTATCATTTCAAACAGGTACATTTCCAAACAAAATGAAAATAGCTAAAGTTGCACCAATTTATTAGACTGGAGACAAACATCAATTTACAAATTATAGACCTGTTTCTCTACTTCCACAATTTTCTAAAATCATTGAAAAACTGTTCAATAACAGATTAGAAAGTTTCATAAATAAAAATAGAATACTCGAAGAGAACCAATATGGATACAGAGCTAATGTTTCAACTTCAATGGCTTTAATTGAAATTACAGAAGAAATTACCAATGCAATAGATAGTAAAAAATGTGCGGCAGCGGTTTTTATGGATCTAATTAAAGCATTTGACACAATTAATCACAATATTTTAATCAAAAAACTAGAACGATATGGCATCAGAGGGTTAGTCTTAATCTGGATAAGAAGTTATCTAACGAACAGGAAACAATACGTGAAGCTAGGCGAACACACGTCTACAACGCTAAATATATCCTGTGGTGTACCTCAGGGATCAATACTAGGACCTAAATTATTCAATCTCTATATAAATGACATTTGTAAAGTTACAAAAGATTTAAAGTTAGTATTATTTGCGGATGATACAACAGCGTTTTGTTCAGGAGAGAACACACAGGAGATAATACAAATAATAACAGAAGAAATTAACAAATTAAAAAGATGGTTTGACAAAAACAGACTATCGTTGAATCTTAGTAAAACTAAAATAATGCTATTTGGTAACAGTAGAAGAGAAAGTCAAACACAAATACAAATAGACGGAATAGAAATTGAAAGAGTAAACGAAACCAAATTTCTAGGTATAATGATTGATGATAAATTGAACTGGAAATCTCACGTAAAAAATATACAACATAAAGTTGCAAGAAACACGTCAATAATGAATACAGCAAAACATGTTCTAGACCAAAAATCCCTTCATATTCTCTACTGCTCACTAGTGTTACCATATCTGAGCTACTGTGTAGAAATATGGGGAAATAATTACAAAAGTACACTTCATTCATTAACGGTGTTACAAAAAAGATCAGTTAGAATAATACATAATGTTGGATATAGAGAACATACAAACCCTTTATTTATTGAATCAAAAATACTGAAATTCCACGACATAGTGAATTTGCAAACAGCTAAAATTATGCACAAAGCAAACTATAACCTGCTACCCAAGAATATACAACAATTCTTCTCAAAAAAAGAGGAGAAATATAATCTTAGAGAAAAACGTAATTTAAAACATTTGTTTGCACGTACAACACTTAAGACCTTCAGTATATCAGTATGTGGAATTAAATTATGGAATGGATTAAGCAAAGCAATCAAACAATGTACTAATATGATGCACTTCAAGAAACTCTTCAAACTTAAAGTGTTTACAAAGTACAAAGAAGAAGAACCATGACAAACATTCATTCATTCTTAAAGTAATCTTACTTATCTCATCATATGAAATATGACTTACTTCACCAATTATTATTATTAAATTCTTACTATTATTTATTTATTTATTTTTATTGTGATTACTTATGGAGTTTATTGTGAAAAAATTGTGAACAGGAAGTGAACAAAAAGTTTTGCAACTGTTATGTAAAGAAAAGGGGTAGGATTAAATAAGCTCTGCTTCTTCCTACTCCTTTTCGAACATGTTGAAAATAAACTGGAAATTGTGATGTATCATGTTGTATGCTTGCATGTTCGAAATAAACTCAAACTCAAACAGTCAAAGTAATATTTCTATTTCTACAGTATCACCTACACAGTAATATTTCTATGTCTATCACATACAAAGCCATATTTTAATTTCTATCACACAAAAGTAATATTTTTTTTCTATCAGATACATTGTACTACATGTGTCATGACCCGATGTCCTGGGTCGTGTCTTGTTTTGTGTTTTGGTTAGTCTTCGCAGTTTAGTGTTCTGTTTTGTCCTCAGTGCTCTTCCTCTGTTTACCTTTCTTGTTGCCCTGGGGACAGAATGGGCACACCTGTCCTCTGTTTAATGATTAGTAGTCCCACGACCTGGGTCCTTTGTTAACCATCCATCCATTTTCTACCGTTTATCCCTTTTGGGGTTGCGGGGGGTGCTGGAGCCCATGTAATTTGGGCGGTAGGCGGGTTACACCCTGGACAAGTTGCCACCTCATTGCATGGCAAACACAGATATACAGTCAACATTCACATTCAAACACTAGGGCCAATTTAGTGTTGCCAATCAACCTATCCCCAGGTCCATGTCTTTGGAGGTGGGAGGAAGCCGGAGTACCCAGAGGGGACCCAGGCAGTCACAGGGAGAACATGCAAACTCCACACAGAAAGACCCCGAGCCCCGCGATCGAACCCAGAACCTTTGTATTGTGAGGCACATGCACTAACCCCTGTTTCACTGTACTGCCCCCTTAGTTAACCACTCTCCTTTATTTTATTTAGTCACCCGACCCTAGTCGCTGGATCAATGTTTGCTACACGCGACAGTTGCGTTTTCTTGTTTTTGCCACGCTTTCATGCCGTTTGCCCTTGGCCACTGTTTGTGTTTTGTCTTCATGTTATGCAAGCGTCTAAGTTTTGTATTTTTTGCCATGCCTTGTGGAATTGAAATAGATTCCGACCTGCACGCTGCTCCTGCTACTTCCTGCATCCTTGGGAACGCAACCATCGCAGCTATGCGACCCCACAAACGCAACAACATTGTGTCCATTGTATCTTAAGAAGCTTTGGGTGTCTTATTAATAACTTAGTTAGTAGAACACTACGCTTACCTATTTTTTATTATTAAACATTTAGTAGAACTAGAAGAATATTATTTAACATTACACTCCTAGTTTCCCAAGGGAAACTAGGACTAGAACACTTACTAGATATAGCAACAAAGTAACTAAATAGGCAACACTGATCCGTCCTGCTACGTCTTCTTATTCTCTGGTCGACCAGGTGTGTATTAACTAAGTTACATTGAATCAAATTGATTGGTGAAATAATTGCCTAATATATGAGGTTTTTTTTCCCTCTAATTTTTCCTATCTATATCATTTGAAATGACATGTATGTGATGCTCTTAGAACAAGAGTGACCTGAAATATTTAAGATGTGGATAAAGAAAATCCGTGTATCATTCGTTCATAATTGTGGGTCTTGTACCTGCTAACAGTAGCCATCACTGTCTTGTAGGAGTTGCTGTTGGGGTCCTCGGGAAGCAGAAGAGCTGCCATACCTCCTGTTGCCAAAGCTGCACGTCGATGACACGTCTCAACCAACAAGTACATGTAAGTACGCAGAAAATACTTCTCCATGTTGACATATTTACTGCGGTCAGGAAGAAGGAAGTCACGTCTGTGACCTATGTGACAAATACATATACATATGAATAATACTATATCACAAATACATTTATCTAAATATTCCTATAAATCACAAATAAATATATCTAAATACTACTATATCACAAACACATATGAATAAATACTACTATATAACACACACACACACACACACACACACACACACACACACACACACACACACACACACACACACACATGTATATATATATATATATATATATATATATATATATATATATATATATATATATATTAATACAACCCCAAAAGGGACAAGCGGTAGAAAATGGATGGATGGATAAATTAAGGCTGTCAGCACACATTTTTTTGATGCGCAAATAATGCTTACGCGTCCTGTTTGACCCTTAGTCCATTCCGTATATAGGCGCCGATCTACATTTCTGCCAGTGGGTGCTCGGACGGGCGGTAAATTTTACGCTACTTTTCTGAGCATGCGCGGTTTTTGCTTGGTGGTAAGAAATAATTTTCCATCAATCCCACGTGGGTGCAGGGCATTGTCCGTGGGTGCTCGGGCCCCGAAGCACCCACGGGATCGGTGCCTATGGTTCCGTTGCGTGGTAAAATGTATCTGCGTTCAGTTACTGTTGAGCCACAAGCAAGGAAAAATAGCAAGCCGAAATGGACAAAGAAAAGGGTACATTATGAAAAGCCCAGGTCCAAAGCCATGGTAAGTCGTTCTACAGGCAAGACAAGACTATTTTAATTCATGATCGTCGTAAGCCGTCGTCGCTATAGCGATGTCTGCTGGAGCGTTTGCATTCAGAGGGGTAAAACTTCACTTCGTGTTAAGATTACAGTTCACTGCATTGATAACATAAAATGTAGATTGTTACAGTACTGTAACTGAATTAGTTAGATGGGATGGATAAACAATAATCACATCATCACATCCGGTCAACTACATTAACAAAATGACAAATGTCTTGCATTATGATCATGTTTTGTCAAAGAGGTTTTGAAATAAAATCTGTGATATTTCTATCTAAACAAATGCTATTATGTCAGTTGAGGAATTTAGATGGTGAGTTACCATGAATTGATTAACGTGGACCCCGACTTAAACAAGTTGAAAAACTTATTCGGGTGTTACCATTTAGTGATCAATTGTACGGAATATGTACTGTACTGTGCAAACTACTAATAAAAGTTTCAATCAATCAAATCAATCAAAGTTTTTCTGGCAGGCTAAAATATTGTGTATATTCTTTTATAGCATGTTCTGGTTGCTAGTCCTTAATTACAAAAGGTTTAGCAGGCTGAATATTACCCTTTATTGATGAATAGAAAAGGTAAAAACATTGTCATAGAGCGATATCAATACAATTAACTTTTGCAACATGCAATGTACAGAATACCAGAAGCATTTATTCATGTAGAAATATCACAGAATACATTACCATACGTCTTTGCCAATAAAACCATGATCATACCAATCCACATTTTGTGTTATTACTGCACAAAAATGGTATCTAAACATAGAAGTGTAGCTTCTTTCTTCTGAATGCAAGTGCTTCTACAGCAGCAATACAAATTCTGTATTCCTACAACATACAAAATCTTGTAAGAGACCAACGCACGGCAATCATTTTATTTTATTAATATTTTATTGTCATTAAAAGAATGTATATGTCCTACTGGGCGCCGTAAGTGGCGACCCATCAGCATTCCTGTTCTGTAACCCTGTACAGTGTTGTTTGTGTAATCTTGAATGAGTTTGTGCTGAAAACAAAATGTTGTTGTCCTTGTGCAATGACAATAAATATAATTCATTTATTTTTGTGTTAAGCTGTTTAAAAAAGCATAAGGTTTAAAAAACAATGAATTAAAAATAATTGGTATTAAAAACTTAAAAATGATCTGTTTGGGGTGCGCTTATTAATGATGAAAAAAATATATCTATCTGTGATTACACAAATAATTTTATGTAACTATGTAACTAATATATATATATATATATATATATATATATATATATATATATATATATATATATATATATATATATATATATATATATATATATATATATATATATAAACTACTAGATCGGAAATACCTATACATATGTATATATCTATATACATATATCCACACACGCACACACAAACACATTATAAATATACAGTATATTATAAAATATGTACATACATATTAGGGCTATGTATAACATTTATAATATTTGATATAAAAAATAATTGAACATTAAAATTACTTAGCAGGAAAACAGAGTTTGTATTCCTGCTGTAGAAGCACTTGCATTTAGAGGAGGAGCTACACCATGATTAGACACCAGTTTCACATATCAATAACATATCTGCATGATAATGTTTCAACCTTCTTTATTTATTGATAAAATGTAATATTCAGTCTGCTAAACATTCTGAAATTGCGGACTGCCAATCAGAATGTTGTAAAAGGATACACACTTAATTTCAATATGCCAGAAATCATTTATTTAGGTAGAAAAATCCCAGATTACATGACAAAACATCTTTTACAAAGTATGATCCAAATATAAGACGTTTTTTCGCTATTATTTAGCGCTATAATTGTGAAGCTGCAAGTATGCGATTGATATGAGAGGTGTCTTGACATGGTTTGACGAAATTCTCTGATTAAAAAGTGACTCTCAACTTCCTGTCTACCATCTTTTTTTTGCTGAGCTTTTATTCCATTTTACTAAAGCAATTCGAGATTTCAATATGTAGTCATATTGTTTATGACTGAAACTCACCAAATTTATTGATAAAAGAGGCAGAATAATCCCATATTCCGCAGTTCAGTCCTGCTGAGTGCTCTCGCAGCTCATAAAGAATTTCCTCCATTTCAAACGCTGCTAAAATGTTTTCGATGAGAACCGTCGCCTTGATGCTGCCCTGAGGAAGAAGCAGCTAAACGCACACATATTCAAATTAATCATAAACAGATCCAATAAATAATAATACATTGATCAACAAATGTAGTCTGTCTTATATACTGTGTATATATATATATATATATATATATATATATATATATATATATATATATATATATATATATATATATATATATATATATATATATATTAAGTTGTTAGCAATATCTGATCACAATATCACAATGTGGATTAAATACTGTTTCAACAATATCCATTACAAAGTCATATAAAATCATAGAGATAATATATAAGAGGAACTTATTCATTAATAGGACTGAACCTTGTTTTGTGTCCAAATAAATACAGTGTTCCATAATCTGGCCTCCAAAAAGCTTTCCACCTGAAACACAAACAGAAGAAATCATTGTATGATTATAATAATAATCTTATATTTTATGTTTTAGTGTTTAAATAATTGAAAAATTATCAACAGAGTCTACATAAATGCATACCCCATTCATCCAAATGAATCAACATGTCTGTTTCAGTCACTATGTTATTTAATCACTATAGTAATTACAACTTGTGTTCACATCCACAGGAACCACAATGGTTAGGCTACTCTATACAGTATTTATATTTGTACAACCTTATTATTAGTAATCACTTCACAGCCACAGATGGTTCATCTAGTTATTTACATTATTTACACATTACTTTGGCATTTTTGCTTTGATGGCTCTGACATGAGCCTTCCTGGCAAATTTCTGAGCAGCTTGAATTTTCCTTTTTGTTTCTGCTTTAGTGGATTCGGCCTTGGATTTGATAGCCAATATCTGTCTCTTTGACTTCCTCTCCACTTCTAATTGCTCCAAATGCAAAAATCATAAAGAGTACAAACAATGTTTATTCTCTTAGCTAACTTTCTTTATCTGAATTGCCATTTGTGATTTATAGCATGAAATAACAAATATCTTGCAGTCACATTGTTTATGTTTCAAAATGATTCAACTATTCAATGTGAAAATATAAACAGTAGAAATAATGAAGAAAATGTAATTTACTGTCTTGTTCTGAAACACCAATGAAAATGAAATTTAGCATTTAGACAGGCTATACTGTAGCAAAAGTCATCACATGTCTTCCAAAATCATGTGTGTTCTTAAATGTGTATTCCACGCTTTCCATGTCGAGAGCAGTTTTGATTTGGGTTTACATGATAAACAACTAAAATGAATGTGTTGGGCATTGTTTTATCCAGACGCATACATTTGTCCAAATGTGGCCAAGTAGACGCATTGTAAGTTTCCTGGACGTCGTCTCCATTGATAAAAGAAAAATCTAAGAAAGAGAATCCCTCTGCCATCTTCCACTAGTTTTTTTTAGTATATAAATCGCCCGCTTGAATATTCCCTCCTCTCTTCTCCGACTCTCTCTTCGTCATTTGGGATGTGCGGTGTCTGTTGTGATTTCCCTTCCTGGTTCTATGACCCGCCCTATATTGCCTGTGATTGGCCTGTTCGTAATGTTTTGCCCTAATCTTAACCAATCGTGACTCATCATAGTAAACCAACCAACCAATCATGGATTTCCTTATACGTAAACCAACCAATCATCATTGATGTCTCCCGTATATTTTGTCCCCTGCCTGTGGAGTTGCTTCGCTACGTAGCTTCGATTTTGAAATTAATAATTTTTACCGTAATTTTTACCACTGGATTATCAAAAAACGTACTTATTACGGGAAAACAGTAGTTGTTGGCAGGTATGGCAAAGAGACGGATCAAGATTTTAACACACATTGCAGGTCGGAAAAAACGAAGAAAAACGGAAAATTATTTTTAAATATTTTTACAGAGATAAAAAAAGACAGATTTCCGAAAAAATCGGAAAAAATCACATGCTATTAGCCTTATGTTGAGATGAAGCCTACCCCAGCTGACTTTGTACACACTGGACTGATTCTAATTGTACTTTACTATTTTTTATAGTAATTAAAATGGCATTTTTGGCATTGTATCGTAATCTATGTACAATATTAGACGTATTACAGTATGACTGGCGTCAAGCTTTACTTTATTTAAGATGAAATAGACAAAAAAGATGATTAGGTTTAAGTTTAGTTAGTTTGGATACATATGAAGAGTTCAGACGCAAAAACAGATATCTCCATTTGCCTTGTTTGGAGTAAATCAATGATTTTTGTGGAGCTTTTAATGAAACAGCCATCCTTCTGATGTAGGTTGCTATTGAATCGTGTCTAAAAAACAAGACTATAATCTCAATTTGAAAAATGCACATGTATTACAAAAATAGAAATTTTATCATTTTGTACACGTTTTGTAGCAAAAACAGAAAACTCCAAACAATGTTTCTCTGCAAAAATAGACTAATAATTTATGGTGCCAGCCTGGCCCTCAAAAATTGTGAAAACAGATCAGCTGTTTCAGAGGAATGCTTATTTCATCACTGTAATGAATTGATTTTATCCAAACAAGCACCTTTTTTGGGTGATCCCTGGACAAGGGGCTTCGGGTTTTACACTAAACGCATCATGACATTATTACATTGATAGCTACATCACAAGACAACAACAGCAAAGTAAACACACGATTCAGTTCATCATCGGAGAGAGCAATGGCTACACACATATCCTTTGCATTATGTAGTCAAGCAATAGAGTAACATAATGCACAGTTTGAACACTATCACTTTTTTTAAATATTTAATTAAGTGATTTTTTTTGGCATACAACTAGATGGAGCCCACGTACCACTAGTGGCAGAGAGTGACTAGTAGTGCGCGTACCGCAGTTTGAGAATCACTTCGAAACAGTTACGCACTCATATCACATGACGACGAGGGAGTCAAAGACAGAGAGACGCTTTAAGCTGAAGACTAAAAAAAAACTTACTTGAAATTGGCAGAGGAATTCTCTTCTGCAGATTAGATTTTTCTTTTAATAATGAAGATGACGTGCAGGGAACCCACAATAATGTGTGTCCTTAGCCATATTTAGACACATGTATGCGTCTAGAGAAAACAATGCCCAAAACCTTATTTTTTAGTTGTTTACTCTCCATTGCATCGGTTGCCCGGTCCCCTCCAAGGTTTCTCATTGTATCCCATTGGGTTGAGTTTTTTCTTGCCCTGATGTGGGATCTGAGCCGAGGATGTCGTTGTGGCTTGTGCAGCCCTTTGAGACACTCATGATTTAGGGCTATATAAATAAACTTTGATTGATAAACCAAAACCATAACTGCTCTCTTCATCTAAGACGTGGAACGCAAATTTAGGAACACACATTAAGGAGAATTGAGTTCATAATATTTTTTTTTTACTGCACATAACCATTACCAACTTTTTACCACGGTTTGCATTGAAATCCTTACATTGTTCATCCCTTGATGACAAAATATGTGACATATTGTTTTTCATGTACATAAAAGTGTTATAAATGATATTACTTTGGACAGGTAGAAATAGGGCCCACTCTTGCTTTCCAACAGAGTTTTTCCACAGTGGAAAAAGATTAGCCCAAAGTCAAACAGAGGACCAGGAACTTCCTTCCCCTTCACCTAAAAATCATTAAAAAAAGATTGAATTTTCTCAAAACTTGCAGGTATCAGCACTCATTTACATGATGTGAAAGAAAACACAGATACTGTACCATCATATTGTGCTCCACCATATTCCAAGCACGTGGACGAATCATGAGCACAGGAGCCTGACTTATGTGTGGCACATCTGTTTAAAACATGGAAAGCCATCAATAAGAAGATATTTTGTTTCTGTCAAAATGCAACAGGAAAAACATTAACCAGATATAAAAAAAACACCTGCCAGGAAAAAAATTAAACAGATAAAACACCAAAGAGGTAAAACACAGTTAAAAACAGTTAAAACACTTACCAGGTAAACGGCCGTGCACCGCCAATAAAACATTATGAATTCCTTTGATCTGGTTGTGAAATGTCGGACAATTGCCATCATCAAAGTCAACCTTCAAAAGAAAAATCGAACAGTGCATTCTAATTTTAAATAGGCTTAATTGAGTTTATTGTTCATTTCTCAGGGCACTCAATTAATCGCAACTGGACTATTAAGTTTGTCTTAGAAGATGTTTCCCCTCTCATCCAAGTAGGCTTCAACAGTTCATGCTCATAGACTCAGATTGGTCAGATCTAGTCTTAGACTCTCTTGCAAATCTAGTTATAGTAAACTCGATCTCACCAATTCAAGTATATGAGCGTGAACTGATGAAGCCTACTTGGATGAGAGGCGAAACGTCTTCTAAGACAAACTGAACAGTCCAGTTGCAAGTGATTGAATGCCCTGAGATGACAATGACCTGGATGACTGTGAACACCCGTAGGCATTTATTGTTCTTGTGCTTGATTTAATGTGATTTGATTTAAATTTGTCTTCACAGTTTTGCCTATGTCCTAAAAACATAAGAGTAAAAAAATAACAAAAAACATTTTAGTCACCAGTCAAAGCTTCCTAATGGTACCTGTATTCCTTGTGCTGTGGACTGGAGAGCTTTCAGGAAGCGCTGGGTATCACAGGGAGCCACATCTCCAATGTCCACATGTCTCCTCTGGAGTCGTGCAGGCACAGGTGATACTCTCCAAGCTGAGTCGCTTCGGATGTTCCTGGTGCTCTCCAAGAAGTCTGGAAGTTTACCTGACAAGTCCAAGTCAGCCTTTCTGGACACTCGCAACCGCAAAATCTGAAGGGAGTCAAGTAAAGATGATTACCAAAACTTCTCAGGCTTTAACAAAGGGTTTTACGCAGGAAGGCTGAAGGTTTACAAAGTTGTAAAGTTGTCTACCAACTGTTACATTCTTAACTCTAAAGTGATGGAGGCTCCTCGTGTAAACAATATTACTTCAAGTTGAACCTTCAAAATGATAGCCTCCAGTTGACCCGTATGTACAATACTATAAACTAATACATGTTCTATTCAACTTACTGTATCATTTTTGAGCAAGCCAGGTACAAGAGGTCTCAGGTCTACATACAAGTTCTGTTACTAGACTATGATGTAAGTCAGAATTATATCTACATAATATATAAATAAATACCTAAGTCAGCACACACTGTACACAGAACACATGAAGTAAATTTAAAATACAGTAATAAAAAGATTAAATTAAACAGTCATTTATTTTTATTGTTGGAAGTTTGCATAGGAAGGAGACACAGGAAGAGCCAATAATGAGATCATTATGCACTCACTGTAAATTTTGTAGGAGCAGATCCTGTTACATTTTCAAAGATATCATCTTTATTCTTCATGACGTCTTCATGTTTGCATCAGCTTTGATTAGGGATTTTCAGAGTTGAATTCGATTGGTTAGATTTTGCCCATAGTCGACTAAGCACTGTTATTATTGAGATGATGGTTTGGCTGGAAGACCAAAATCAATTCTAAGTCTTTTGTTGATTCAGGAGAAGTTTAAATGTTGTTTTTAATGTTTTCTTGCATCTTTCCAATAAACCACAGCAATAAAAGTAAAACAAATATTTTATTATTGTTTAATTTGATTCCTGTATTTAATTTTTTATGATCATATTTATGTCTTTCACATGTTTTGTGTGCAGTGTGAGGGACTTAGGTGTTCATTTCAACATAATTTGGGTATAAGTTCAGACTTATATCCGAGTCTAGGAACAAGCGTGTTCTGTATGTTAATATGCTGTTGATTGTTAAGCTGCATAAAACATGTACAGATGTGAATTATTATTTATTAATTAATAGTGTCTACCTGATCCACTGTGTCATCAAATGTGGAGATCAGCTCATACAGGAAGTTCAGGCAGTCGATGGTGAAAAGTGTTTCATAGGCTGCTTCTAGTCCTGGTGGAGGAGGAGAAATCTCCACCCCAACTGGTGCCTGTCAACAAAAAGCATACAGTTTTCAAGCACTTGTAAGTTAAAATAATGATTTTTAAAAACAAACCATTTTTTTTCATCAACACAATGTTGAAACAATTAACATTACTGATAGTAAGATGGTCACACAACTTATTTTTGAACTTCTTCCTTGCTTGGTTGTGCAAGCACTCACTGAACCTCACAAGGTAATGTAAACATGGCACTCGCTCTCCTACTGAACACCATCCATAAGCAAGATGTGTTCAGCAGGACTTTAATAAGGACAACTTTAAGAACATGTTCAACTAGAGACTAAACACGTTGCACCATGTTTACTCCAACATTAAAGGCCTACTGAATTGGATTTTTTTTATTTAAACGGGGATAGCAGATCCATTCTATGTGTCATACTTGATCATTTCGCGATATTGCCATAGTTTTGCTGAAAGGATTTAGTAGAGAACAATGACGATAAAGGTCGCAACTTTTGGTCGCTGATAAAAAAAAGCCTTGCCTATACCGGAAGTATCGTGACGTCACCGGAGGAAGGACTCCTCACATTTTCCCATTGTTTACAATGCAGCGAGAGAGATTCAGACCGAGAAAGCGACGATTACCCCATTAATTTGAGCGAGGATGAAAGATTTGTGGATGAGGAAAGTGAGAGTGAAGGACTACAGTGCAGTGCAGGACGTATCTTTTTTCGCTCTGACCGTAACTTTGGTACAAGGGTTCATTGGATTCCACACTTTCTCCTTTTTCTATTGTGGATCACGGATTTGTATTTTAAACCACCTCGGATACTATATCCTCTTGAAAATGAGAGTCGAGAACGCGGAATGGACATTCACAGTGACTTTTATCTCCACGACAATACATCGGCGAAGCTCTTTAGCTACTGAGCTAACGTGATAGCATCGGGTTAAAATGCAGATAGAAACAAAATAAATAAATCCCTGACTGGAAGGATAGACAGAAGATCAACAATACTATTAAACGTTGGACATGTAAATACACGGTTAATAATTCCCAGCTTGGCGAAGCTTAACAATGCTGTTGCTAACGACGCCATTGAAGCTAACTTAGCAACGGGACCTCACAGAGCTATGATAAAAACATTAGCGCTCCACCTACGCCAGCCAGCCCTCATCTGTTCATCAACACCCGTGCTCACCTGCGTTCCAGCGATCGACGGAAGGACGAAGGACTTCACCCGATCATCAGTGCGGTCGGCGGCTAGCGTTGGCTAGCGTCGGCTAGCGCGTCTGCTATCCAAGTCAAAGTCCTCCTGGTTGTGTTGCTACAGCCAGCCGCTAATACACCGATCCCACCTACAACTTTCTTCTTTGCAGTCTTCATTGTTCATTAAACAAATCGCAAAAGATTCACCAACACAGATGTCCAGAATACTGTGGAATTTTGAGATGAAAACAGAGCTTTTTTGTATTGGATACAATGGGATACCAATACTTCCGTTTCAACGATTGACGTCACGCGCATACGTCATCATATATAGACGTTTTCAACCGGAAGTTTAGCGGGAAATTTAAAATTGCACTTTATAAGTTAACCCGGCCGTATTGGCATGTGTTGCAATGTTAAGATTTCTTCATTGATGTATAAACTATCAGACTGCGTGGTCGGTAGTAGTGGGTTTCAGTAGGCCTTTAAACACTCACGTTGTAAATATGCTACAAGCATGTTTGCTTTACTTTCAATTTACATGTGAACAGTGACAATATGTAATGTGTATAAGCTCAAACATATACATATGTACACATATTGGTGATGAAGGTTCAAGAATATCTTAACTTGACACAATTGAGTGTTCTGCTTTGTGATTGGCTGGTGACCAGTCCGGCGTGCATTCTGCCTTTCATCCAAAGTGAGTTAGGGTTACCTCATCTACAAATGTAGCTTATGAGTGAATGAATGATGGCTTCTCTGTAAAGCGTTTTAAGTGTTGAGAGAGACGCTATTTACATCCAATCAATTATTGTTATTATCATTAGTATTAATTACAAGCGCTGTACAAAATGAATGGATGGATTATTGAGTTTTGCAAGTGTTCTGAAATGGATACAGTAGGTTATCATTAAGTTTTTAGAACAGTCTATTTGTGTAGTGTGTATAAAAAACGTGCTTTTGTAAAGTTGTCTATGCTTTTGTTTGCATTCATGGTTATGCCACTTCAGTGTCGCCATTTCTACATACAGCTACAAAAGTAAAACAACTATAAAACAAAAAATGAGCAACAAATTATGACATATTGCGCACATAATATATCACCAAACAAAGTCAAACAACAAAAAAAACCAGTTCCAACACCCACATAAACACTGTGTTGCCCTTTGCAGTACTCCACAACATTGTCTGCTGGGGTGGGGGGGCCACACGGCCAGAGACAGAAACAGACCCAACAAAGCAACCAAGAGAGCCAATTCTGTCTTATGATGCATATATATATATATATATATATATATATATATATATATATATATATATATATATATATATATGTATATATATATATATATATATACATATATATATATATATATATATATATACATATATATATATATATATACATATATATATATATATATATATACATATATATATATATATATATATATATATATATATATATGTTAACAAATGTATGTAATTAATGACTTGTACATTTTTAACATGAGCGTAGTTCATAGCATCCTGACAAATTTCCCCACAAATCTACAATCGTCCTTTTTAGATCTCTATCTAAATTATTTTAAAAATATCGTTTAACTAATTACTTATCATCATGATGAATAACGATGCCTCGTCAACTTCAAACACCTTCTAGAACCTTCAGCACCATGATTTGTATGAATGTATTTATTTATTCTAGCGACATGTTACCATTAAAAATGAAAAATAACATCAAATAGATATTACATGGTATAAATATATTTTTTGTATATTCATTTACACAAGCATATATTATTACAAGTAAAATGTGTTTTTAATTGATTACTTTTATTTTTACAGTAGAAAAGGTGTAAGAAGGTTATAACAACATAAAAAGTGAGATACTTACAGACATACTGAAGGGTGATCTTGTTCACTGAGTGAGGTGGACTTTGATTGTCAACATGATTTCGTGACTGTTTGAACAAAGGAATGTTTGCTAATAGCAGAAGGGTAAAGTCCTATCACACAGTAAAATGTACATATTTTCACATCCTTTAAGACATATTCATACATTTTCAACAAAAACTACTGTAAACAGACACTGTAAGCAGTGTCTGTTTTAATAAATATTTTTGTGAATGTGAGTGTGAATGTTTGTCCATCTGTGTTGGCCCTGCGATGAAGTGGCCACTTGTCCCTGGTGTACTCCGCCTTCCGCCCGAGTGCAACTGGGATAGGCTCCAACACTCCCGAGAGGGACAAGCGGTAGAAAATGGATGGATGGATATCTCAATAAATAAATTACAACATGTATATTTATGTACAAAACCAAAAACCAGTGAAGTTGGCACGTTGTGTAGACTGTAAATAAAAACAGAATACAATGATTTGAAAATTATTTTCAACCGATATTCAATTGAATAGACTGCAAAGACAAGATACATAATGTTCAAACTGGTAAACTTTGTTATTTTTTTCATATTGATCAATTTGATGCCTGCAACTCGTTTCAAAATAGCTGGCCTGAGTGGCAAAAAAGACTGAGAAAATTGATGAATGCTCATCAAACACTTATTTGGAATATCCCACAGATGAACAGGCTAATTGGGAACAGGTGGGTGCCACGATTGGGTATAAAAGCAGCTTCCATGAAATTCTCAGTCATTCACAAACAAGGATGGGGCGAGGGTCACCACTTTGTGAACAAATGTTTGAGCAAATTGTCAAACAGTTTAAGAACAACATTTCTCAACGAGCTATTGCAAGGAATTTGGGGATTTCACCATTTACGGTCCGTAATATCATCAAAAGGTTCAGAGAATCTGGAGAAATCATTGCACGTAAGCGGCAATGCCCGTGACCTTCGATCCCTCAGGCGGTACTGCATCAAAAACCGACATCAGTGTGTAAAGGATATCACCACATGGGCTCAGGAACACTTCAGAAAACCACTGTCAGTAACTATAGTTTGTTGCTACATCTGTAAGTGCAAGTTAAAACTCTAGTATGCAAAGCCAAAGCCATTTATCAACAACAGAGACCCCCCCGAACTGTTGAAAAACGTAAGCTGTACATCAAGCAAGAATGGGAAAGAATTCCACCTGAAAAGCTTAAAAAATTGGTCTCCTCGGTTTCCAAACGTTTACTGAGTGTTGTTAAAAGGAAAGGCCATGTGCCAACTTTTTAGCAATGTGTTGCTGCCATTAAATTCTAAGTTTAAAAAAAATGTGTTTCTCAGTCCGAACATTAAATATCTTGTCTTTGCAGTGTATTCAATTGAATATACGTTGAAAAGGATTTGCAAATCATTGTTTTCTGTTTTTATTTACAATTTACACAACATGCCAACTTCACTGGTTTTGGGTTTTGTATATTCAACATGTCTATTACAAATAAAATACATACATATTACAGTTGAAGATGCTGCATAAATGTCTATTTTTCCAGAAATAAATGTAGGCACCCTGGATTGAGCCTAAAATGAGACACTTTTTTATGTATTACTGTAAGAATCACAAATACAGTAGTTTACTTAGTTCTGTAAGTCAAAGCTGTTGCATCTCAAAACTTTTTTTTTTATTAAAAGCGTTTTCAAAAAGTTTACCGCGAAGAAGCTCAAGCACATGTTTCATAATTCAACAAAACATAACATTAATTATCTCTTCACCAGACAAAACACTGTATGAAAAAACACTTAAGTTATGAAAACATACTTGACTTCCACAAATATAAAATAGGAAACATGATGTCATCTGTAGCTTAATAGAAGTGATTGGTTATTTTATCTTTTTTTTCTTTTCTTCCAGCACTGTTTATCTATTTGATATTATTTAAAGTAGACTTAAAGCAACAAGTTCAATACTCGCTTTTGTATTTTTCAGAAAGAAATTTTACTGTTTTTTGATGTGTTGATTCAGCATTTTATATGGCAATGGCTAACATTGACATCTGTTGCCTTTTTTTTTTTTTTTTAATGAATGAATGACAACATAAAGACACTTCTTTTTGTTATATATTAATCTTTTTGAACTGCCACAATAATGCATTTAAATGAAAATACCTATAGTTAAGGTTCCTCAGTGTTTTTAGGTGAGATTTAAGAAGACTTTAGAATAAATAACTACAGATAATACGTATCAAAACATCAACGACTGCAATCTTCACCCGTGCTATAAAAGTGGAACCTGCGTTGACGGCGACAACTGGTACCGCTGTGAATGCGCACCAGGCTTCA
The DNA here is from genome assembly GCF_033978785.1 of Entelurus aequoreus. Taxonomy (NCBI): domain Eukaryota; kingdom Metazoa; phylum Chordata; class Actinopteri; order Syngnathiformes; family Syngnathidae; genus Entelurus; species Entelurus aequoreus. The sequence goes on along the minus strand of NC_084734.1, from coordinate 59,440,687 downwards.
CATACAGGCCCAGACACTCGGATCAATATAAACAAGTGCCAGTCCTCCCTTTGCTTCTTTGGCTCTACCTACATTGAAGAAAATAATGCACCAAACAGCAGCTCAGAGTACCCGCCCTTTTTGGATTCCCTCGAGGGAGTACCCTGAGGTGATCCTCTTGATCTGCTGGGTCACTTCAATGCTCACATTGGCAACACCAGTAAAACCTGGAGAGGCGTGATTTGGAGGAAGGGCCGCACGGATCTGAACCAGAGTGGAGTTTTGTTATTGGACTTTTGTGCTCGTCACAGATTGTCCATGACTAACAATATGTTCAAACATAAGGGTGCACTTGGCACCAGGAAACCATAGGCCGCAGTTCAATGATCGACTTTGTAGTTGTGTCATCGAATTTGGGGTCTCATGTTTTGGACACTCGGGTGGAGAGAGGGGCGGACCTTTCTACCGATCACCACCTGGTGGTGAGTTGACTCCGATGGTGGGGGAGGATGCCGGTCAGACCTGCCAGGCCTAAATGCATTGTGAGGGTCTGCTGGGAACGTCCAGCAGAGTGTCCAGTCTGAGAAAGTTTCAATTCCCACCTCTGGTAGAACTTTGAACACGTCACGAGGGAGGCGCTAGACATTGGGTACCTCTATTGTCGAGGCAGCCGATCGGAGCTGCACCTGAACAAAGTACCCGCTGGACGCCGTCAAGCTGAACAAGGAGTCCTATCGAGTCCTTTTGGCTCATGGGACCCTGGAGGCAGCGGACAGGTACTGACAGGCAAAGGGGTGCGCAGCTTTGGCAGTGGCAGAGGCAAAAACCTGGACATAAGAGGAGTTCGGCGAAGCAATGGAAAACGGCTTCTGTGCGGCTTTGAAGCGATTCTGGACCACCATCCGCCACCTCAAGAGGGGGAAGCAGTGCACTGTCAACATTGTATATGGTTGGGATGGTGTGCTGCTGACCTCGACTCAGGACGTTGTGGATCGGTGGAGGGAATACATGTAAGGCCTCCTCAATCCCACCTACATGTCTTCCTACAAAAAAGCAGTGCCTGCGGAATCTGTGGTGGGCTCTCTTATTTCTGGGGCTGAGGTTGCTGAGGTACAAATAATAATAACTTAGAATTTCATGGCTGCAACAGGTGCCACAGTAGTTGGGAAAGGGCATGTTCACCACTGGGTTACATGGCCTTTCCATTTAACAACACTCAGTAAACGTTTGGGAACTGAGGAGACACATTTTTTAAGCTTCTCAGGTGGAATTATTTCCCATTCTTGCTTGATGTACAGCTTAAGTTGTTCAACAGTCCGGGGGTCTCCGTTGTGGTATTTTAGGCTTCATAATGCGCCACACATTTTCAATGGGAGACAGGTCTGGACTACAGGCAGGCCAGTCTAGTACCCGCAGTCTTTTACTATGAAGCCACGTTGATGTAACACGTGGCTTGGCATTGTCTTGCTGAAATAAGCAGGGGCGTCCATGGTAACGTTGCTTGGATGGCAACATATGTTGCTCCAAAACCTGTATGTACCTTTCAGCATTAATGGTTCCTTCACAGATGTGTAAGTTACCCATGTCTTGGGCACTAATACACCCCCAAACCATCATAGATGCTGGCTTTTTAACTTTGCGCCTATAACAATCCGGAGGGTTCTTTTCCTCTTTGGTCCGGAGGACACAACTTCCACAGTTTCCAAAAACAATTTGAAATGTGGACTCGTCAGACCACAGAACACTTTTCCACTTTGTATCAGTCCATCTTAGATAAGCTCAGGCCCAGCGAAGCCGACGGCGTTTCTGGGTGTTGTTGATAAAATGTTTTCGCCTTGCATCGGAGAGTTTTAAATTTCACTTACAGATGTAGCGACCAACTGTAGTTACTGACAGTGGGTTTCTGAAGTGTTCCTGAGCCCATGTGGTGATATCCTTCACACACTGATGTCGCTTGTTGATGCAGTACAGCCTGAGGGATCGAAGGTCATGGGCTTAGCTGCTTACGTGCAGTGATTTCTCCAGATTCTCTGAAACCTTTGATGATATTACAGACCGTAGATGGTGAAATCCCTAAATTCCTTGCAATAGCTGGTTGAGAAAGGTTTTTCTTAAACTGTTCAACAATTTGCTCACTCATTTGTTGACAAAGTGGTGACCCTCGCCCCATCCTTGTTCGTGAATGACTGAGCATTTCATGGAATCTACTTTTATACCCAATCATGGCACCCGCCTGTTCATAATTTGCCTGTTCACCTGTGGGATGTTCCAAATAAGTGTTTGATGAGCATTCCTCAACTTTATCAGTATTTATTGCCACCTTTCCCAACTTCTTTGTCACGTGTTGCTGGCATCAAATTCTAAAGTTAATGATTATTTGCAAAAAAAAGAGTTTATCAGTTTGAACATCAAATATGTTGTCTTTGTAGCATATTCAACTGAATATGGGTTGAAAATGATTTGCAAATCATTGTATTCCGTTTATATTTACATCTAACACAATTTCCCAACTCATATGGAAACGGGGTTTGTAGTTAAAAAGCTCCTCGGTGGCAGGAGATGAGATGCGTCCCGAGTTCCTTAAGGCTCTGGATACTGTGGGGCTGTCTTGGTTGACAAGACTCTGCAGCATTGCTTGGACCTTAGGGCCGATTCCCTTTGGATTAGCAGACCGGGGTGGTGGTTCCTCTCTTTAAGAAGGGGAACTAGAGGGTGTGTTACAACTATTGTGAGATCACACTCCTCAGCCTTCCCGGTAAAGTCTATTCAGGTGTACTGGAGAGGAGGCTACGCCGGATAGTTGAACCTCAGATTCAGGAGGAACAGTGTGGTTTCCGTCCTGGTTGTGGAACTGTGGACCAGCTCTGTACTCTCGGCAGGTTCCTTGAGGGTGCATGGAAGTTTGCCCAACCAGTCTATATGTGCTTTGTGGACTTGGAGAAGGCCTTTGACCGTGTCACTCAGGAGGTCTTGAGCGGAGTGCTCAGAGAGTATGGGGTATCGGACAGTCTGATTGTGGTGGTGCGCTCCTGATTAGTGTCAGAGCTTGGTCCGTATAGTTTTATCAATACAAAATATAATACTATATATAACAAGCATGAACAGTACTGCCATCTATGTCTAATTTTATTTATGACTTTACCTTAACATACATATAATTGGTCCTCTGGTATATAACATGCCACCGGTACATGGGTACCGTATTTTTCGGACTACAAGTCGCAGTTTTTTTCATAGTTTGGCCGGGGGTGCGACTTATACTCAGGAGCGACTTATGTGTGAAGTTATTAACACATTATCGTAAAATATCAAATAATATTATTTAGCTCATTCACGTAAGAGACTAGACGTATAAGATTTCATCGGATTTAGCGATTAGGAGTGACAGATTGTTTGGTAAACGTATAGCATGTTCTATATGTTATAGTTATTTGAATGACTCTTACATAATATGTTACGTTAATATACCAGGCACATTCTCAGTTGGTTATTTGTGCGTCATATAACGTACACTTATTCAGCCTGTTGTTCACTACTCTTTATTTATTTTAAATTGCCTTTCAAATGTCTATTCTTGGTGTTGGGTTTTATCAAATAAATTTCCCCAAAAAATGCGACTTATACTTCAGTGCGACTTATATACAGTATGTTTTTTCCCTTCTTTATTATGTATTTTTGGCCGGTGCGACTTATATTCCGGAGCGACTAATACTCTGAAAAATACGGTACATTACCATAAACACATTATCATCATCATGCCATATAGCTATATTCAGCCTACCATTCTCAGTTACAATTTAGTTACGGCAGCCGTCTTTGTACTCCCACTGCTATCTGGGTATTTAAACGGTACCATGAGTCAAAGTAGCTTTGTATATTGCTAAAAAAAGCCCAGGATTTATTTTTAATTCTAAACTGTGTAACCTTGTTAATTCAAATTTCACTTTAAAGTTACGATAAGAATAATAGTAAAGATAGGAAAAATCGTTGTCAAGCACAGGACACAAAACTACTTGTATGGTTCTTTATTCTGAAAGGTTGATAGCTGAACCCTATATAAATGAAACAATAAAGGTTTAGGTCTGGGTATTCTCACAAGTTACAAAGGAGGAGTTACCTCCAAACAAAACACCTTTTTTCTAAAACTATTAGATTTAACTTTGGACACAATCAAATACAATAACTGCAGTGGCTTTTAGCCCTATTAAATACAAGAACATGTCATTGGTACCTCAATATCAATTTACAATGAACTGTGCACGCTTGAAGAGATTGTTACCTTATTTGTCCAAAATCTCCTGAATGACCTTAGAAGTAGCAACAAAGTACACACGTTTCTGAAACAAAAGTGGTAGCCATTTACAGATACATAAACATACAGTACATGTACAACACGGTGAATATTTATCCTTTGTAGCAAACAAAAAAATCCAACCTATGTCACTAAATGTTACAATTATTGCTTTGCTAGCAAGATTGTTGATTTTTTCTTTCCTAAAAAAATGATTATTCAATTCAAAAAGCCACACTTGTGAAATTAATGCCGCCACCATTTCCTGACAGAAGATCTGTTATACTGCATAACACTTATTTATTATGAATATTTACCTCCTGAAACTACGAGATCACTCAAACAAACGACTTCCTTTTTTTTGGCGCTGTCTCTCATCCAACTTTCACTTCTTCGCAGTATTACCCCTTTGCAAAGTTGCAAACACAACACAGATGCCACACTGACCCCTAGCGGAGTCCTTTGGAACTACATTCCCCCACCCCACCCGGCTACATTAGGATTTGTTAAGAACGAGCATGTATGGTTTCATTTCTTCTAAACGTGGTCTTGTTGTCAAAATGTTGTACACAGTTTATAGATTTTACTAAATATGATATGAAATAGGGCAGCACGGTGGCAGAGAGGTTAGTGCGTCTGCCTCACAGTACGAAGGTCCTGAGTAGTCGTGAGTTCAATCCCGGCCTTTGTATCTTTCTGTGTGGAGTTTGCATGTTCTCCCCGTGACTGCGTGGGTTCCCTCCGGGTACTCCGGCTTCCTCCCACCTCCAAAGACATGCACCTGGGGATAGGTTGATTGGCAACAGTAAATTGGCCCTAGTGTGTGAATGTTGTCTGTCTATCTGTGTTGGCCCTGCGATGAGGTGGCGACTCGTCCAGGGTGTACCCCGCCTTCCGCCCGATTGTAGCTGAGATAGGCTCCAGCGCCCCCCGCGACCCCGAAGGGAATAAGCGGTAGAAAATGGATGGATGGATGGATATGAAATATGATACATCATACAAACCTCATACCCAAAACCAGTGAAGTTGGGATGTTGTGTAAATCGTAAAAACAGAATACAATGATTTGCAAATCCTTTTCAACTTATATTCAATTGAACAGACTACAAATACAAGATATTTAATGTTCGAACTGAGAAACACATTTTTTTTGTGCAAATAATCAATAATTTAGAATTTAATGGCAGCAACACATTGCAAAAAAGTTGGCCAATGGGCATTTTACCACTGTGTTACATGGCCTTTCCTTTTAAAAACACTCAGTAAACGTTTGGGAACTGAGGAGACCATTTTTTGAAGCTTTTCAGGCGGAATTTTTCCCCATTCTTGCTTGATGTACAGCTTAGTTGTTTAACAGTCCGGGGTCTCTGTTGTGGTATTTTACGCTTCAAATTGCGCCACATATTTTCAATGGGAGACAGGTCTGGACTACAGACAGGCCAGTCTAGTACCCGCACTCTTTTACTATGAAGCCACGCTGTTGTGACATGTGGCTTGGCATTGTCTTGCTAAAATAAGCAGGGGCGTCCATGGTAACGTTGCTTGGATGGCTACATGTTGCTCCAAAACCTGTATGTACCTTTCAGCATTAATGGTGCCTTCACAGATGTGTAAGTTACCCATGCTTTGGACACTAATACACTCCCATACCATCACAGATGCTGGCTTTTGAACTTTGCGCCTTATAACAATCCGGATGGTTCTTTTCTTCTTTGGTCCAGAGGACACAACGACCACAGTTTCCAAAAACAATTTGAAATGTGGACTCGTCAGACCATAGAACACTTTTCCACTTTGTATCAGTCCATCTTAGATGAGCTTGGGCCCAGGGTGTTGTTGATAAATGGCTTTCGCTTTGCGTAGTAGAGTTTTAACTTGCACTTACAGATGTAGCGACAAACTGTAGTCACTGACAGTGATTTTCTGAAGTTTTCCTGAGCCCTTGTGGTGATTTCCTTTACACACTGATGTCGTTTTTTGATGCAGTACCACCCGAGGCGATCGAAGGCCCGTAATATCACGTGCAGTGATTTCTCCAGATTCTCTGAACCTTTTGATGATATTACGGACCGTAGATGGTGAAATTTCTAAATTCCTTGCAAAAGCTCGTTGAGAAATGTTCTTCTTAAACTGTTCGACAATTTGCTCACGCATTTGTTGACAAAGTGGTGACCCTCACCCCATCCTTGTTTGTGAATGACTGAGCATTTCATGTAAGCTGCTTTTATACCCAATCATGGCACCCACCTGTTCCCAATTAGCCTGTTCACCTGTGAGATGTTCCAAATAAGTGTTTGTTGAGCATTCTTCAACTTTCTCAGTCTTTTTTGCCACTTGTGCCAGCTTTTTTGAAACATGTTGCAGGCATCAAATTCCAAATGAGCTAATATTTGCAAAAAATAACAAACTTTTCCAGTTCGAACGTTAAGTACCTTGTCTTTGCAGTCTATTCAATTGAATATAGGTTGAAAAGGATTTGCAAATCATTGTATTTTGTTTTTATTTACAATTTACACAATGTGACAACTACACTGGTTTTGGGGTTTGTACTACATTCATACAAGTTCTACCGCCCGTCCCTCTCGAGGTCGCCGGTAGTGGGTGAGGTTCGCGGGGTGTGCTGGAGCCTGTCCTGGCTGCACTCTGGCAAAGGGTGGGGTGCATCTTTGACAAATTATCACCTCATCTATGTATCATAGTATATACAAGAAGCATGTACAGCACTGCCAAATGTAGAAATGTCTAATACTTTGTATTTCTTTGACGTTTTAGCTACGTTATATGGTAAAAATGTGTTTGCACTACAAAGATACTTCTCCAATGTGGGCTGGCTCAGGGTGGAGGACAGAGTAAAACAACTTGCACTGAGCCTAGTTTATAAAATCCGCTACACCTCCCTGATACCGATGTACATGTCAAACTACTTCCATAACGTAAATGACCGCCATAACCACAACACCAGGGGGAGCTCCACTAACCACTTTAAACCCAGATTCCGATCTAACAAAGGTCTTAACTCATTCTCCTTCTATGCCACATCAATATGGAATGCACTCCCAACAGGTGTAAAAGAAAGGGCATCTCTATCCTCCTTTAAAACTGCACTAAAACAACACCTCCAGTCAACCCCAACCCTTGACTAACACCCTCCCCCTTCCACATCCCACCTCCCCGGATTGTAAATAACCAAATGTAAATAATCAAATGTATATACTTGTTCTTATGCTTTCTGAACTCACTGTTCTCTGCTCGCTGTACATATCCTACCAAGTCAGACCTACACTGTTTCAATGTCCAACGAATAAATGATGGCTTCCCACTTCTCTGTGAGCGCTTTGAGTATCTAATAATAGAAAAGCGCGATATAAAAGTGCTGTTATCAACCAAACCCTCCTCATCCCACCCCCTGGATTGTAAATATTGTACATAATGTAAATAATTCAATGTATTTACTCTGATGATTAACTTGTGGGATGATTGTATTATGCTGATAGTATATATTTATACCATGAATTGTTTTACGTGGGCCCCGACTTAAACAAGTTGAAAAACTTATTCGGATGTTACCATTTAGTGGTCAATTGTACGGCATATGTACTATACTGTGCAATCTACTAATAAAAGTTTCAATCAATCAATCAATCAGCTTTGAATAACGAGCATACTGAGAATCCCCCATTATGCTAATGTTAGCATGCTACTTCAGAGTCAAATAACTTGGTACTTGACACATTCTAAATGTCAGCATGCTTACTGTCAGCATGCTAACTTTATCATGTTAGAATGCTAACTTTTTTACCTAATATTAAAGCCATACACCTTAGAGCAGTGGTTCTTAACCTGGGTTCGATCGAACCCTAGGGGTTCGGTGAGTCGGCCTCCGGGTTTTCGGCGGAGCCTCCGCCACGGAGGTAAAGACACATCCGACTTATCGTGTAAATAAAAACTTCTCTCTATCGGTGTTTTATGGATACCCCCAAACAATGTTCCCTCTAATTTTCCATATGATTTGCAGGTTTTTTGATTGATTGATTGAAACTTTTACTGGTAGATTGCAAAGGAAGAGAATCTATTATATGAAACAGTACAGTTTACAAAGTACAGTACATATTCCGTACAATTGACCACTAAATGGAAACACCCGAATAAGTTTTTCAACTTGCTTAAGTCGGGGTTCACGTTAATCAATTCATGGTAATGTGTGTAAGGTGTGTAATTTCTTGTGAGTTCATGCACTGTGTTGGTTTTGTTCTTTGAACAAGTTGATGTTCATGCACGGTTCATTTTGTGCACCAGTAAAAAAAACATATAACCTTTTCTTGAATCAAAATTTTTTTAATTTTTTTTCCACTAAAGAAGGGTTCGGTGAATGCGCATATGAAACTAGTGGGGTTCGGTACCTCCAACAAGGTTAAGAACCACTGCCTTAGAGTCATATAACTTTGTACTTGATACAGTCTAACTGTTAGCAGGTTAACTTTAGCATGTTTGTGTTCTTGAAATTGTTGGTGGTAGGTAGAGGCATCCGGAAATGTGGTATTTTTATAAACCACTGTAACATAGATATGCTCCAGGCAAATTTTTTTCTTCATGAATGTCGATTTATGAAAGTAAGGCCTACATTTTCTAATTGGCTTAATGGTTTACAATTATCAATCAAATCTTGGAGAATGATTAAGAGACTAAAGTCCTTAAATTAATATCCTTGTTAAAAATATTTAAAGTGATTTAGGTAACCATTTTTTTCATATTTTTTATTATTATTATTTATTGATATTTAATACTCTTATCTGTATTTGCTTTTGTTTTCTTTTCTTGACATGTTTTGCTGATGTCGTGATTTGCTCAACCTGATGTGTAGATTGTTGGTTATGTTGAAAGTGCCTTGACTTTTGTGTGCATTATAAATGTATGTTTGTTGTTCAATAATAAAAAAAAGAAAGAAAAAAAAATAAGAAGACAAAAAAAGGTAGAGGCATCCGGAAAGACGTGACCACATGTGACATTCATGCTCGCAGCTTTAATTAATTGTTATTATTCACTCCAGTCCGGATGGTGGTTCACCGAGTGATGACGTCAGGTGGCGCCCACCCAGCTAGCCTCAAGAAGAAGAAGAAGAGAAGAAATAATTCCACTTCCGCTTCCGCTTTAATTCTGCTTTTCATGCTCGATCTGAGAGCAAACGTCGTCTTATCCTTAGGTCACTCCAGCAGCGATGGAAGGCAAAGCAAAAATTCAGGATGCTATTAAAAGTCAAGGTGAAATAGTTCGGAAGATGAAGTCTGAGAAAGCGAACAAAGAGCAGGTCAGCAATCTTTCAGTCATGAGCTCTTTATAAGTCACACTTGTGTAACAATACACACATGCTGTATTTATTTATTACAATAATTAGTCTTCTGTACATGTATTATACGCCATTGTTAAAAGTGGTGCCGCTTTGTGTATTTCTATCACAATTCAACATCTTATTTTTGTATTTTGGCTGTCTTCTGCTAACGTGATTTGAAAATGCTGGCAATGCCATGACAAAAGTAGGATAAACGCGAAATAATAATGTAATGTACATGGAACTCAGAGGATGACGCAATAGCTACCCACGTTGACACACTGCGGTTACACTGCAAATACACACATTCATCTAATATGCTTAAATACTGGTTACATCACGAATGTTACTTAAAGGTTGTTATTGATGAATGTATTGGTTTTAGATTTAGATGTCTTAACTGCGTTTGAGAGCCAGGCTATTAAAATGTTAACCTTTAGAGGTAATGTACACAGTACTGTACATACTGTATACCTGAATTACTGCAATGTTGTATGTATGCAGTAGGCTGGATGCTTTGAATGACTTGGTAATTCTTATGTTCTATCCTCCTCAACTGTGATGATGATGCATCATACCTCGACACCCCAAGTGTTAGGGTTGCTTACCACTTTTCTCCTGTTCTTCCTGCCTGACCTTCACCATCATCATCATCACATGACCGTCTACGGAATATATTGCTTTGGCTGCCATTTCCACTGGCTGGCACACTGCTCACCTTGTGTTGTTGGATGAACATACTGGACATGTTTGCGGTGCGCACCTGCTCTGCTATGGTGGGCCTACCACTTTTAAACTTTGTCCAATCTCGCCGTTCTTTTTTGGGAATTACTGTTGCACAGGTAGGCTTGAATTCCAATGTGTGTATGATTTGTAAAAAGTGATGTCATTTTTATTATGGCTTTGTCCGTCACAGATTGATAAAGAAGTGGCTAAACTTCTGGAGCTGAAGGCACAGTTGGGAGGAGACGATGGAAAGAATCAGTTTGTCCTGAAGACAGCCAAGGTAACAGTGCACACTGTGGTGCAAATGACTTTCTGCGTCCTCTAAGTCTGTCTGTAGTAATACTTCTGAGATAGTAGTACCTCAACTCTACGATCGCCCCAACTTGCTAATATTTTGAGGCATGAGCTGTATTTCAACTTTTTGTTTTGTTTGAAGTTGTGAGCATAATTTTGAGTTGTAAGCCTCCCCGCCACTAGTTGGCGTAGTACAGGGTAGTACAGGTGGCCTAGAGCAGTGGTCCCCAACCACCGGTCCGCGGCCCGGTACCGGTCCGTGGAACGATTGGTACCGGGCCGCACAAGAAAAAAAAAAAAAAAAAAAAAAAAAGATAATAATAATAATGATTAAATCAACATAAAAAACACAATATACACATACAATTAGTGCACCAACCCAAAAAAACCTCCCTCCCCCATTTACACTCATTCACACTCATTCGCACAAAAGGGTTGTTTCTTTCGGTTATTAATATTTCTGGTTCCTACAATATATATCAATACAGTCTGCAGGAATACAGTCCGTAAGCACACATGATTGTATTTTTTTATGACAAAAAAACAAAAACAAAAAAAATACCATACCCCCCAACCCCCTCGGTCTGTGGGACAAATTTTCAAGCGTTGACCGGTCCGCAGTTACAAAAAGGTTGGGGAGCACTGGCCTAGAGTACACCATAACAGCGATGAATAAACATATTTGCAGCAAACGCCCCAAAAAACAATAGAGTGCTCCTGTTGTATAGAGGAAATTGGACCACTGTAAACACAGTGGCAGATCTTTGCATTGACATTTTAACCTTGCTAGCAAACATAGAACACTGGGTTCCAAACTTGTGATTTACATAACTGAGGTGTTCCTCAAGGCACCCCTTTAAAGGGGAACTGCAATTTTTTGCCTATTATTCACAATCCATATGTACGAGAAGAACACGTACTGTGTTTTTCTTTTTTTAATGCATTCTAAATAGTAATTGAATGCGATTAAAAGTGTGCTTACAATAGAGCTTACGGGAATCGCTCTATTCTGCCTATAAAACGCTCTAAAAACATCCAAACACCTCCATTAAGGTTTCATATGCACACTGTAAGTATATACGTAATGTAGTAACAGGCACATTTATAATGGCATGTAATATTTACGTATTTTGATAATTTTAAGCGTTTGGCATCGCATTAATTTATAAAACGCATCACATCGTCCGCTTTTTCCTTCACAACATCACTGATTATTACTCAGTGCTGTCACTGCTGTCATTCGGATGCCAACTGGGACGGCGTGGCGAAGTTGATAGAGTGGCTGTGCCAGCAATCGGAGTGTTGCTGGTTACTGGGGTTCAATTCCCACCTTCTACCTTCCTAGTCACGTCCGTTGTGTCCTTGGGCAAGACACTTCACCCTTTGCCTCTGATGGCTGCTGGTTAGCGCCTTGCATGGCAGCTCCCGCCATCAGTGTGTGAATGGGTAAATGTGGAAATACTGTCAAAGCGCTTTGAGTACCTTGAAGGTAGAAAAGTGCTATACAAGTATAACCCATTTATTTATTTATTCCCATTTAGAAGAAGAATGACTCATAATCCTGGTGAAGAAAAAAAGGGGGTTAGAACAAAGCGTATTTTTCGTGTCTTTCTCGCCATTTCTGGGTCCAAATTGGATGCTAAAGTTGACCAACTTGTCAGACTATGTCTTCATTCCTCTATTATCAAGGAGAGAGGCATTACTTTGGAATAAACTTTTGAGCTCCTATGCCTGAAAGCAGCTCACCACAACCGCTGATGTCAATACAGCCAGCACAAGCTATTAGCTCTCTGTGATTACAGCGCCGCTAAAAATAGTTTGTCTGCGTTAGTGCTTATAACAATATCACCAAAATGTAAATGGAGTATTGTTGGCACTCCTTGGATGTTTTTTAGAGAGATTTATGGACGGAATACTTTGTTATAAGCGGACTCTTATTTACGAGTTAGAATGCATTATAAAATACATCCGTCGTCATGTCTTTCATAATGATTGTGAACAATCGGCAAAATTCCATAAACAGTGCAGTTTCCCTTTAAGTTCTCTCCTTTTTGGCAGTTACATAGTGTTACATGTTGGATCTAATGAGATGGTAACATGTCAATCAGAATAAACCAAAATAATTTAAAGAAGTCCTTTTCAGTCTGCTAGAAGAGGTGATTGTTTCACATTCCTATTTTGTGAAAGTACTGTATTGTAGTTGTTTGTGGTACTATTGTATTGTTTTTCATACAACCAGACTCAGCTTAATTGGCCAAGTATGTTTAACACACACGGAATTTGACTGGTGTTCTCATTGTTCCAAAGCAAGAAACAAAGAAAAATGCAACAACTACAAGAGAGCACAGTACCATGTAGTTATTATCTAAAAGTTAGTTTTTTAAAAGGCAAGTTACATGTAGAGAGTGGCACCAAAACCCGGTTCTGTAATAGTACCGGTGCTTATATACATGGTATTAACTGGGCCAAAACAAGAAGAATGCACCAATGACTATTATGGCATGCGAGGTTACATTTTGGAACAACTCCAATTTTTAAGAATTTTGCACATTCTCTTTGTCCAAATTTTTGTAGCATAGTAGAACAATTTGTCAATTGTATTTCATATTTTTGAATGTATATAACTTATTTTTTTATTTTATGTCATTGAAGTATTTAGATTATTAGTCAGTTCAACTAGAATGTCAAAAAGTTCAATAAAAATAAAAAGTAATTGTTTTGTTTAACATTTTTTAAGTACCAGTTTTGGCGCCCCTTTAAACTACCGATTTGGTACAAGTAAGTCCTGGGCCGATATTCTATAAGTCAAATAACCGACGACAAATGAAAAATAAAGTTGGTAAGTTTTCCAGCGTCGATAAATCGGCGTGTGCATGCTTCAAGAGCATTCATGCTTTTCGTCGCTTTCAGCGGCTATGCGCGTTTGTACCATTATGGGAGGAAAAGAAGGGGGTGAATTATCTTGTTCTCATTAAGTGTCTTAGACACACTGAAGTGTACAATCTTTCTCTTTGTGTCAGGGAACAAGGGACTACAACCCCAAGCAGATGGCCATAAGAGAAAAAGTTTTCAACATTATCATCAGCTGCTTCAAACGTCATGGAGCAGAAACCATCGACACTCCAGTTTTTGAACTGAAGGTCAAAATTCATAAAACTTGTACTTATAATTGTATTTATTTATAAACATTTCCTTGATTTGCATGTGATTTGCTTGCTCTTATGTAGGAAACACTGACAGGCAAGTATGGAGAAGACTCCAAGCTCATCTACGACCTGAAAGACCAAGGAGGAGAACTGCTGTCCCTCAGATATGATCTTACTGTATCCTTCACATACACAGTCATTCACGTACACTTTCTTCATGTACACTTTCTTCACTAACACTTCCTTCACTTACTCGTCTTTTACATACATTTCCATCATGTTAGGGCTGGATGATTATGTAAAAAATTATAATCCAATTTTTTAAAATTTATATTGTAATAACATATTAATTTTATTTAAAACATTAGTATTTGTTCTACCACCAAAACTAATTTTAAATATACCGGTAGTTAAAAAACGGATATAAATGAGTAATGAATAAACCACAATAAGCCAAAATAATAATAGTAATAACAATAAAGTTAAACAACAATAACAATATTAAAAAGACACAAACATTTATTCTGTTTTAATTGTTTTTTATTCTGTTTTTTTACCTTTTAACCTTATTTAGCCACCATAATGTGTGCTTTTTGTGTTAAAATGTCATAAAATGTTTTTTTAATTAAATACAAACATTTAAAAAATGTTTTGGTACAATACATCTTTGGACAATTTTGATCAATATTTTAAGTTAAAGCATAATAATTGTAATAATTGTGAAAATTTATCAATAAGTGCTTGTGTAAAGTACTATTTTTTTAAACCTTTATTTTGTTAGCCCAGTCAGACCGGATGTGGCGCAAAGCGATATTATTGTGAAGGGGGAAAGTGCGCTGTGTTGTTGTTCTCAGCTTGACAAGTAAAGAAAGGACTTGAGGCTATACAAAAAAAAGAGAGCAACTCTCAAATTGCGGCTGCTACTTGTACATCGATCTTACATCCATCCATACATCCATTTTCTACTGCTTGTCCCTCACCCCCGCGATCTTACATCGATGATGTAATTCACAACAACACAAGTAGATGAGATGTGTAGTATGTCTATGGATTGTTCTTGCGAGCTTTAGCTCCGTAGTTTAGTCACTGTTTGAAGTGATCATGTCAACGTTTAGTTTAGGACATGTTTCAGAGATTAATGAGCGCTCACCGACACATTGTTTTCCCAAACAAATGTCCTTTCTCCTCACAATGACAACATTTCACTCACATTTATGTAAATTTCCCTGTAATTATTTTGCGTTTATCAGCGGATTCCGTTTTATTGGTAAATTATGTGATTCCAACCGCGGTTATGTGAAGGCGGAAATGATATGCCTCACTTTTTTATTTTATTTCAGTGATTATTAATTAGGCATATTAGCTCTGTGTTAAATTAGAAAATGGCAAGCATGATGAGATCCCAAACTTCTAGTAGACGTGGTCTTTTTTCCACTCACACGCTCACTTATTCGTTTTACCGTTACAAGCTCCGGAATTTGCATGCATGTTGCGCGGACCATTAATCTTTTTTAAAATTTTTATTATATTTTCATGATCGTGAGAAGCCATGATCGAAATCAAAATTTGGTTAATTGTCCAGCCCTACTTTATGTAACACTTTCTTCACATACACGTCCTTCTCGTACATGTCCTTCCCACGCACAGTCCTTCACGTACACTTACTTCATGTATACGTCCTTCGCGTGCACTTCATTCACGAACACTTCTTTAACGCACACGGTCCTTCTTGTAGACTTTCCTTACATACACTTCCTTTACGTACACGTTCTTCACGCACACAGTATTTCACGTACACGACTTTCACGTAAACAGTGTTGCTGAGGCTTGTAAACAACTACAAAATGAGAATATATTGAGCAAAAGTGATTTGATTTCAGTAATTCAATTAAGAATAAGAGAACATTTAAAGTCTCAGGAATGT
This sequence comes from Entelurus aequoreus, assembly GCF_033978785.1. Taxonomy (NCBI): domain Eukaryota; kingdom Metazoa; phylum Chordata; class Actinopteri; order Syngnathiformes; family Syngnathidae; genus Entelurus; species Entelurus aequoreus. The sequence goes on along the minus strand of NC_084734.1, from coordinate 59,425,001 downwards.
TTTTCCTGTAAATTATTTCATTAGAGCAGAAATCTGTAGGGGTGTAACGGTATTATAAATCCTGCGGTATTTCAGTATGAAAATCATCACAATAATGCCGTGATAACGTGTGACGGTATAGAATGAAAACTTGGTCAGTGTAATTTTTGCTGGCACTTTTGAATTGGTCAGTCTGGAAGTAAACTACATCTCCCAAAATTCCCTGAGTAGCACGAGGGTGTGAAGTCCGTGTGTGGACAGTCTTAAAGAGGAGATAAAAGATTGTTTTTTCAGACATTTCCTAAAGTTTTCATCAAAATCTATAACTTTTTGAGTTATGTTTCTAACAGACAGACAAACAAACCGTGGCGAAAACACAACCTCTTAGGTCTGCGTATACTGCAAAGCAAAACCGCCGCCTTCAACTGGATCGTTTCCAAGACGACACATCAAGCCGGTCAGAAGTTGCAATGTTTTAACCCACATAAAAAACAAACAAACATTGAACTAACTCGTATTTTAAATTGATTTGCTATCCATGTTTTGAGTAGGAAATGCGCCATGCGGCAGCGCAGACAACAAAAAAGTTTGGTGATGCTGACTGCGGGGAACATAAGTAATATGAGAAGCTATACTTGATAAATCCTTACCCGGAAATATATTTGATGCCAAGCATCAATTTGTAAGGTATTTACATTATTAGAAGTTACATTTTTAGTTAACTTTTCTGAGAATCAGCATTTTCCAAAGTGATATAAGATGTCTTCTACCTACAGAGGATGCTGTTTCTCTGAAGTAAAAAGTTGAAAGACAGTAATGTGAACACATTTTACATTTTTTACACGTTGTTTATATTGTCAGTTTAAAGACACTTAGCTGAAATTATGTTTATGTAGTACTGAATATGATTGGAACATTTGAGGACTAGGTTTTTTGTTCAATTACAGTGAGTGTGTTTATCCTAAACATTGTGGAAATATGTGACTGTGGGATGTAGGGCTGCAACAACTAATCGATTAAATCGATTACAATCGATTATAAAAATAGTTTGCGATTTATTTAGTCATCGATTCGTTGAATCTATGCTATGCACATGCGAAGAGGCTACTTTTTATTTTAATTTTATAAACCTTTATTTATAAACTGCAACATTTACAAACAGCTGAGAAACAATAATCAAAATAAGTATAGTGACAGTATGCTGTTTTTTCCCAATAAATTACTGGAAAGGATAGAAATGTAGTTTGTCTCTTTTATCAGATTATTAATCGAACTAATAATCGACAGATTCATCGATTATCAAATTAGTTGTTAATTGCAGCCCTAGTGTGATGTAACTCTATAGAAATCTAAGTTTTGTCAGGATTAGGAAGCACTGCTTGCAGCGCGATGCAGAGAACAGCAGGCAGAATGGTTATGGTTTGAGTTTACTTTGAACAGGCATACATCACAATTTCCAGTTCCTCCTTTCAACATGTTTGTATCAGGGTAAAGATGTGATTTGTGATATGCAAACAAAACTTAGTGCAGCTAGGAAGTGTACACAAAATGTAAAGCAACACGGTACAATGCAGACGAGCAGAAGTTGCAAAACACCATTACACAATAAAATTATCCAGCGACACAAACTAAGTATAGAGCGTTGGTGGAGAGACTCTTTTTGTTTTCTAACCAAGAACAGATGTGTCCTGGTTACCAGTCAGGGACAGGTTTGGGGAGCGGCGCTCAGGCCAGAGGACAAGTAGCAGTAAGTGAAAGGCACAGGAAGTAGGAACTAGCAATGAGAGCGCTCAAACAAATATAACACCACACCCAGGAAAACAACACAAGTCCAAAAATTGCCACAAAGGTCATGACAAGTTTGACTTCTAAAAAATTAAATTAACTTTCAAAGCTATTTAAATTTAGTGAGATTCACCTGTGCGTCATATTTGTACATATCAAAGTACTTCCATCATTTATTCGGCTTTTCATGAGAGAACATCCAGCAAGTCTTCTATGAAAAAGTGTGTTGGCCTTAATCTCCTCATTTTCAGGTGCCATTTGCTCGCTACCTGGCCATGAACAAGATCTCCAACATCAAACGCTACCACATCGCTAAAGTGTACCGTCGTGATAACCCTGCCATGACCCGTGGACGCTATCGAGAGTTTTACCAGTGTGTGAGTCATGTGTTCACTTTGTAATAAGGGCACTAATTTCACTATGTGACGACACTACGACAGATTTTAAGGTTTGGGTAGGCTGAAATCAGCTGAGGAAATGAACAATAAAACAAAAATGCGATTTTAGCCACAATATCTGCAGAAATTTACCCATCCACAGAAAAAATGAGTGCGCCATGGCTTAAACGTAAAATTTCTGTACAGTCCCCTGTGTATGCGAGATCATATTTGACAATGCACATACTACTATATTTTATATATTTGACAATGTCAATGGAGATGTTTTAACACCCTTTAAAAGTGTTCATATGGACACAGCCTGAGTGTTGACTCTTAAAGGTGAGTTCACACTTGACATTCTGGACTACTTGGTTTGATCAATTGTGGACAAAGGCAGAGATAGGTCTAGGTCCGCTTGCCAGTAGATTTGAATTCAAAGTGAGACAAGTGTGAAGGCTAACCGTTCCAAAACTACAAAACAGCAGAAGTATGCTGCGATAGACTCAAGCTCACCGTGACCCTAGCGAGGACAAGCGATATAGAAATTGTCATATACATTCTATATATACAGTGCATTCGGTAAGTATTTACAGTGCTTCACTTTTTCCACATTTTGTTGTTACTGCATTATTCCAAAATGGAATACATTTATTTTTGTCCTCAAAATTATACAAACAGTACCCCCATAAAATTAATTTTGCTGATTTATTTTAAAAACAATATAAAATGTACATGAGTATTCACAGCATTTACTCAATACTTTGTTGATGTAATTTTGGCAGAAATTACAGCCTCAAGTCTGCCACAATGCCACAAGCTTGGCACACCTATTTTTGGTCAGTTTTGCCCATTCCTCTTTGCAGCACCTCTCAAGCTCCATCAGGTTGGATGGGAAGCAATTGTTTTCATCCAGGATGTCTCTGTACATTGCTGCATTCATCTTTACCTCTATCCTGACTAGTCTCCCAGTTCCTGCTGCTGAAAAACATCCCCACAGCATGACCACAAGGCTTCACTGTATAGGTGGTATTGGCCTAGTGTTGAGCCGTGCCTGGTTTCCTCCAAATATGATGCTTGGCATTCACGCCAAAAAGTGCAATCTTTGTCTAATCAGGCCAGAGAATTTAGTTTCTCATGGTCTGAGAGTCTTTCAGGTGCATTTTTGCTAACTTTTATCAAGAAATAATCTTTGTCTGGTCACTCTACCATACAGGCCTCATTGGTGGATTGCTGCAGAGATGTTGTCCTTTTGCAAGGTTTTCCTCTCTTAACAGAGAAATGCTGTAGCTCTGACCGAGTGACCATCTGGGTCTTAGTGACCTCCCTGACTAGACTAAGATAAAGCAGCAATGTGCGGAGACATCCTGGATGAAAACCATTGCTTCCCATCCAACCTGATGGAGCTTGAGTGGTGCTGTAAAGAAGAATGGATGGAACTGCCCAAAGATAGGTGTGCCAAGCTTGTAGCATCGTGTTCAAGAAGACTTGAGGCTGTAATTGCTGCCAAAACGTGCATCAACAAAGTACTGAGCAAAGGCTGTGAATATGTATGTAGATTTTATAAAAGGGCTGTAACATAACATGTGAACAGAGCGAAGAGCTGTGAATACTTTCCAAATACACTGTACACTAGTCATCAGGATAGTTCATGTGTTGAAATAGTTATCAAGTGGTTTGTAGATACTTGACTGCAGTGTTGAGAGGTGATGGACTGAAGAATCAGTCCTGGTGATGTCATGTCCTCAATAACACCCACCAGTTATTTTTCACTTCATGTTTCTGCTGTTAGTGGCCAACCATTCATGAATGATTCTTTGTTGTAGGATTTTGACATAGCAGGCCAGCATGACAGCATGGTTCCGGATGCTGAGTGCTTAAGGATCGTTCATGAAATCCTTAGCCAGCTGGACCTTGGCGACTTTTGCATCAAGGTAGCATTCGATTGACACATATTATTTCAGTCAAGTCATCAAGCAAACCCACTGAGCTGCGCCATCATCTCTGCCACCATATGCACCAATTCCAGGTCAACGACAGGCGCATCCTTGATGGGATGTTTGCCGTGTGTGGCGTTCCAGATGACAAGTTCCGCACCATTTGTTCCACAGTGGACAAACTGGACAAGGTAAGCAGACTTACTAATGTGTATACACTTTGAAAGCACCTGATTACTTGGTGGCAAAATAATATCAAGTAATGTACAATACAAATACAAAGATAAAAATCTTTAGAATGAGTTGTCATTATATTTCAAGTATCAATGTTTTTTTCTACATGGTGCTGTACCAGATGCCATGGGAGGATGTGAGGAAGGAGATGGTTGACGAAAAAGGCTTGTCAGAAGCAGCAGCAGACCAGATTGGGGAATATGTCAGTATGCAGGGTAAGAATACCAAAAAACTTTTTGGATGACTGAACACTCTTATGTTGAGCTTTTCACTTGCTGCCAAAATACTTAATTCAGTTAACTGAATAACATAATAATATGTATCTTTTAGTATGTTGGTAATACATTGGCTAATAAAACACCAGCGTGCTACATCACTGGCTTCAAGCATATTAGAGGTGGGAAAAATGATTGACTCTGCGATGGATCACAATTAGAACGTGGGCACTAGATGAATTGATGGACAAATGTTCGAACACCGGTTCGTTTGGTAAATAAAGTAATACAGACAGTTCTAAAATGCGACATTAATGGTAAAGTTATCATAACGTCAATTCAAATTTTGGGTCTAAATAACCATGGGAAAACCATTAGCTTACATTATTTTAACATTATGCGTTCACTGGGTTAGCGTGGACACATGGAGGGAGGAGGAGAGGACAAACTATGCTAGCTGTGAAAGACAAAGATTAAATGATTTGTACACTTCAATAAACATCTAACTGTATTCGTGTTAAAGGGGAACTGCACTTTTAAACGGTTCAAATAATCGTAATCTGTTATATAAAATAATATATTTTTTTTAAAATCAGATTAACCACACTTCTGAATTTGAATGATTAATCACAAATTATTCATTGCTAGCATAATTTAAATTAACTTTCAAAAAAGACCTTAATATTTGGACACAAATGCAATTTTTTTTTGTCAGAATACAATACAGTAACATGTTTTAAATGTTTTATTTGAATGCACTACATTTATTTGCTCAAAACCTGGTAAGAGTTTTACCTTAAGTTCAGTCAGGGTTTGTGTTGAAGTGAAATTTGCCAGCGAGCACAACATAAAGCTAAAAGTTAAGGTGTGCTGCAGTGTTGTTGGATATACAGACCATCAGATATCAGTTTGTCTCATCCCAGAAAAAATGTTTCCACCGAGAAAATCAAATGGATATATTCCTGAGCAAGCTAATGTTCTGCGGCACAGTGGTATGGAATCATTTAGGGCTGCAACTGACAACTAATTTGATAATCGATTAATCTGTCAATTATTACTTCGATTAATCGATTAATAATCGGGTAAAGGAGACAAACTACATTTCTATCCTTTCCAGTATTTTATTGAAAAAAAACCCAGCATACTGGCACCATGTTCTTTCAACTTGCCAAATAAAACAAGGAAAATGTTGCAAAAATGTTTTTTTTTATAAAGTGCACCATTGTCATGCACAATAGCAATAATTTTGCTTGGGGGAATTTCAAATCTGGCTACTACCTATTCCAACCATTCTGCAATGTTGGATGCTGAATGTCTTTCCTCTAGTGCAGGGGTCGGCAACCTTTACCACTCAAAGAGCCATTTTGACAAGTTTCACAAATTTTAGAAAACAATGAAAGCCGCAAAACTCTTTTGAAAATATACAATGAAATAACACTGCATACAAAGCTTTTTTTGCTTTGTGCTTTGTTTTAACCAGGGGTCTCAGACACACAACCCCGGCCCGCACCTTTTAATATGAAAATTTAATGTTTGTGCGGCCCGCGAGTTTTAAATGAATGGCGCTATATAGAGTCATACTTGCCAACCCTCGCAATAAGTCCGGGAGACTCCCGAATTTTAGGACGTGATTGTACTTCTTTTAGCGCCCTTTACAGCCTGCTGAAACAGCGTACCTTTACGTCCACATGTTGAATGCAGCTTATGCCTGCACACGTAAAAGAAAGCAAGGCATATTTGGTCAACAGCCACACAGCTTTCACTGACGGTTGCCGTATAAAACAACTTTAACACTGTTACGTTACAAATATGCGCCACACTGTAAACCCACACCAAAAAAGAATGACAAACACATTTCTGGAGAACATCTGCACCGTAACACAACATAAACACAACATAAACAAAACAAAACAAATACCCAGAATCCCATGCAGCCCTAACTCTTCCGGTCCACCAAACCCCGCCCACCTCAACCGACGCACGAAGGGGGTGGGTTCATGTGTGGGGGGGTTTGGTGGTAGTGGGGGTGTATAATGTAGACTGGAAGAGTTAGGGCTGCATGGGATTCTGGGTATTTGTTGTGTTGTGTTTATGTTGTGTTACGGTGCGGAGGTTCTCCAGAAATGTGTTTGTCATTCTTTTTTGGTGTGGGTTCACAGTGTGGCGCATATTTGTAATGTAACAGTGTTAAAGTTGTTTTATACGGTCACCGTCAGTGTAAACTGTGCGGCTGTTGACTAAGTATGCCTTGCTGCCTCTAACGTGTGCAAATAAATGCTACGTTCAACATGTGGCTGGGCTGTCATGCTGACAGGACAGGCTATAGAGGACAATAATTGCAGTGCCATTAGGGCACTCCCCAATCGGAGGATATTTGCCCCGGGAGAATACTAGCAGAGGCAGTGGAATCCGCAAATCTGCTGAGTAAATCGGGAGGGCTGGCAGGTATGCTGGGAAAATCGGGAGGGTCGGCAAGTATGCAGCTGAGCCGCATCAGAGTGGTCAAAAAGCCGCATGCGGCTCCGGAGCCGCGGGTTGCCGACCCCTGCTCTAGTGGCATGGTCGCAAGGCAGATTGACTTCATGTTCCATTTGTCTCCAATGTAACGGCATGTATTGCCAAGGTAGGCTTCCGTGGTTACTAAGGCTGAAACGACGCGTCGACGTAGTCGACGTCATCGGTTACGTAAATACGTCGACGCCGTTTTTGTGCGTCGACGCGTCGCATATTTATGTCACGCTACCGTCATGGCGAAGCGCAAAGCAGACGATCAAAGCAGACGAGCGGTGCGAGCGAGGGGGAAAAATCACGCCAAAAGTCGTCAAAAGTGTGAAAGTATTTCAATACACAGCCTAATAATGTTGTTGTATGCACACTGTGTCGAGCGTAAATGGCCTATAATAGCAGCACAACTGCTATGAACGAACATTTGAAAAGAAAACCATCAACTAGTCAATCGTCCGCGTGAGCATACGTTGTCATCATTACACGAAAACATGAATGTGTCATTTGTATCTGCTAGGGGTGTAACGGTACGTGTTTTGTATTGAACCGTTTCGGTACGGGGCTTTCGGTTCGGTACGGGGGTGTACCGAACGAGTTTCTAAGCTAAAGCTAACTTTAGCTGCTAAAGTCTTAACAAGCTGCTTTGCTCATTCTGCCTCTGTCTCAGCACGCAGCATTGTCCCACCCACACAACCATCTGATTGGTACACACGAAGCATTATCAGCCAATCAGCAGTGCGTATTCAGAGCATTACCAGCCAATCAGCAGTGCGTATTCAGAGCGCATGTAGTCAGCGCTTCAGCGTGGAGCAGATAGGTGTTTAGCAGGTGAGCATCAGGCAGCGGACTCTCCCCAAATGATAATAAACACCTCCCAGTCAACTACTAGTAACATCACTATGAGCCCGTTGACCTTCTAGAAACGTCAACTGCAGCTCAGCTCACTCGCAGTCCTGGCTTGAGGTGAAGGCTAATTAGCTCTCAGTTCCAGCCACATCGACCCCTTCTGAGCGCCTATTTTCAGCTGCTGGGAATATTGTAAACAAGAAAAGAAGCAGAGCATGTAGACATGCTAACCTTTCTTCATTACAACTGTTAGTCACTCACTGGAATGAGTAGAATTGGTTATTGTGTACTGTGTTGGACTGGATGTTTATTTTGCACATTTTAAAAGCAATACTTAATGTTTACAGTGCTCCAGAATATTTAGATTGGCACTTTTTTGTATTGGGTGTTTATCTTTATTTTTGCACATTTTAGCAAATAAGCAATACTTTCACTTTTGTTGAAATGTTTACACTGTTGTTACAGAATATTTCGTTTTACACTTTTTTGTATTGGATGTTTATCTTTATTTTTGC